>NC_140321.1:4703568-4725284 GCF_964211825.1 Aythya ferina
AGGGCCCTATAGGTGGGCCTAGGTGCCTTGGGGGCCTATAGGGGGGTCCTGGGGGGCCATAGGGCCCTGTAGGGGTCCATAGGGGCCTCCAGGGGGGCCATAGGGGCCCTATAGGGGTCCATAGGGGTCCCTATAGGGGTCCATAGGTTCCCCATAGGCCTCCAGGCCCCTCCAGGCCCCGCCCCCGGCTCCCCGCGGCCCCTCCCCTTCCCCAGCCCCTCCCCTTCCCCCCCTCCCCTTCCCCCCCTCTCCCAACCACGCCCCCTCCCCCCTCCCCCCTTCCCCTCCGCAGCCGCCGCCTCTCCCCATTGGCCGCACCCCTCGCGCCGCCTCCCCATTGGCTGCGGCGCGCGGCGGGGGGGGCGGGACGAGCCGGCAAGCCCCGCCTCCCACCCCCACACTCCTCCCTCCTCCCCCCTCCCCTTCCCGTCCCCCCCCCCCCTCCCGAAGCCGCCGCCGGGCGGAGGCAGCGAGCGCCGGGCCCGGCCCCCCCCCCTCCAGGACCCCCCCGGGACCCCCCCCAGGGACCCTTCCCGGGCCCCCCCCCGGACCCCCCCGACCCCCCCCCCCCAGCCCGGCCCAGCCATGGCGAGCCGCGGCCGGGCGGAGCGGCGGAGCGGCGGGGGGCGCTGAGCGGGCCCCCCCCCGGTGAGTGCCCCCCACCCCCCATCCCCTTCCTCCTCCTCCTCCTCAGGGGGCTCCTCGCGCCCCCCCCCCACCCCCCAGCATCACCCCCCCCCCCCCCCCGTGGGCCTCCCTCAGCGCTTTTGTTCGCTGCGCGTCCCCCCCCCGCCCCCCCCAGGACCTCCCCGGACCCTCCCATCTCCTCCCAACCCCCCCCTCAGGACCCCCAGGGCCCCCCCCCGAGTCCCTCCAGGACCTCCCCGCCCCCCCCTCAGGATCCTCAGGATCCCCAGATCCCCCCCCCAGGCCCCCCCCGCCACCTCAGACCCCCCCCCCAGGCCCCCCGGCCCCCCCCAACCCCCTCAGGATCCCCAGGACCCCCCCCCAGAATCCTCAGACCCCCCCCCAGGAACCCCCCAGGCCCCTTCAGACCCTCCCCTGGTCCCCCCCCAGGCTCCCTCGGCCCCCCCAGGACCCTCCCCCCGACCCCCTCAGGACCCCCAGGCCTCCCCTCCTCCCCTCACCCTCCCCCCCCAGGGCCTCCCCACACCCCCTCGGATCCACTGGACCCCCACAGACCCCCCCATGACCCCCAGCCCCCCCCATCTCCCCCTAGTCCCCTCCTCAGGACCCCCAAGCCTCCCCCCCCTTCAGACCCCCCCAAGATGCCCCCCAGGCACCCCCTGCCCCCCTCTTGCCCCCCCCTCAGGACCCCCTCAACCCCCCCCTCCCCCTCCAGGACCCCCATCCCCACCCCCAAACACCCCCCTCAGGACCCCCAGGCCTCCCCCACCCCCCTCCCCCCCCCCCAGGCCCCCCCCAGGCCCCCCCCCAGCCCCCCCCACCCCCTTTTTCCCCCCCCCCCTCCCCCACTCAGGACCCCCAGCCCCCCACCAGGACCCCCGGGGGGGTGGGGGTGGGGGGGTCAGGAGGAAATCCCAGCTCAGAGCCCCCCCAGGAAGGGGGCTGCCATGCTGGGGGGGGGGGCGGGGGAATCCTCCCCCGGAAGGAAATTGGAGGGGGGGGGGGGGGGGGGGCTCAGAACCCCCCCTCCATGGCAACAGGGATGCAGAGCCCCCCTGAGGGCCGGGCTGTCTGTGAGGTTGCCCCCCCTTTTCCCCATTTTATTATTTTTTTTTTTTTGGGGGGGGGGGGGTCTGGTACAGTTTTAGGGTGCCCCCCCACCCCTAGGACCCCCCCCCCTCATAAACCCCTTGGGGGACCACCTTGAGGGAGGGAGGGGGTGTAAAGGAGCGATGGGGTTCCCTGGGGGGGGGGCAAGGGGGGTTTATTCGGGGAGGGGGGCCCACGTATGATGTCCCCCCCCCGTCCCACAGCCCGGCCCCCCCTGCTATGCGCGTTGCCTGCCCCTTCCCCGCGAGGAGCTGCAAATGAAAATGGAGGATCTGCCTGGCTCCGGCCTGGAGAACAGCAAGCTGGAGGTCAGCGCCCCCCCCCCCAAAAATAACAAAAACAACCCCCCTCGGTCCCGTGTGGGGCTGGGGGGGGGGTCACAGCATCCCCTTGTCCCCGTGTCGTCCCCCCCAAAGGCCGTCGCGCACGAGATCTACGCGGAGCTGGTGGAGGACGCGTGCCTGGGGCTGTGCTTCGAGGTGCACCGCGCCGTCATTCCTGGACGACACCGACCCCGACAGCACCAAGGACTTCGGTGGGGGGGGGGGGGACACGGGGGGGTTTGGGGGGGGTTGGGGGGGGTTTGGAGGCGTGGGGACACGGGGACGGGGCTTTGGGGACATGGACAGGGCTTTGGGGACAGGGGACAGGGCTTTGGGGACATGGGACACAAGGATGGGGCTTTGGGGACAAGGGGACACAGTTTTGGGGCCTGGGGACACAGGGGACAGGGCGTTGGGGGACATGGGGATGGGGCTTTGGGGACCATGGGGCACAAGGATGGGGCTTTGGGGACAGGGGGGACACGGTTTTGGGGCCTGGGGGCACAGGGACGGGGCTTTGGGGACATGGACAGGGCTTTGGGGGACATGGGGATAGGGCTTTGGGGACCAGGGGACATGGGGACAGGGCTTTGGAGATCACAGGACACAGGGATGGGGCTTTGGGGCCAAGGGGACACGGTTTTGGGGCCTGGGGACACAGGGACAGGGCTTTGGGGGACACGGGGGTGGGGTTTTGTGGACCGGGGGACATGGGGACGGGGCATTGGGGGACATGGGGCACAAGGATGGGGCTTTGGGGACTGGGGGACACAAGGATGGGGCTTTGGGGACAGGGGGACACAGTTTTGGGACCTGGGGACACAGGGACAGGGCTTTGGGGGACATGGGGATGGGGCTTTGGGGGACATGGGGCACAAGGATGGGGCTTTGGGGCCAAGGGGACACGGTTTTGGGGCCTGGGGGCACGGGGACGGGGCTTTGGGGACATGGACGGGGTTTTGGGGACAGGGATGGGGCTTTGGGGACCAGGGGACATGGGGACAGGGCTTTGGAGATCACAGGACACAGGGATGGGGGCTTTGGGGCCAAGGGGACACGGTTTTGGGGCCTGGGGACACAGGGACGGGGCTTTGGGGGACATGGGGATGGGGCTTTGTGGACCAGGGGACACAAGAATGGGGCTTTGGGGGACATGGGGCACAAGGATGGGGCTTTGGGGACTGGGGGACACAAGGAGAGGGCTTTGGGGACAAGGGGACACAAGGAGAGGGCTTTGGGGACAAGGGGACATGGTTTTGGAGCCTAGGGACACAGGGACCAGGTTTTGGGGCCCCCAGGGATGGGGCTTTAGGGGACAAGGGACATGGGGACAGGGCTTTGGGGATCAGGAAACATGGGGACGGGATTTTGGGGACCAGGGGACACAATGGGACTTTGTAGACTGGAGGACACGACAACGGGGCTTTGGGGGCTGGGGGATGTGAGAATGGGGCTTTGGGGACTGGGGGGACACAAGGAGACGCTTTTGGGGCCTGGGGACACAGGGATGGGGCTTTGGGGACTGGGGGACAAGAGGATGGGGCTTTAGGGACCAGGGGACATGCGTATGGGGTTTTGGGGTCTGAGGGACATGGGGACGGGGCTCTGGGGGACACGAGTACCAGGCTTTAGGGTCTGGAGGATATGAGTATGGGGCCTTGGGGGACAGAGGGACGGGGCTTTAGGGTCAGGGGACACAGGGACAGGGCTTTGGGGACCAAGGGGTGTGAGGATGGGGTTTTGGGGCTGGGGGACATGAGGATGGGCTTGAGGGGCCGGGAGACACAAGGATGGGGCTTGGGGTCTGGGGGGCATGGGGGATGGGGGACAGAATGACGGGGCTTTGGGGGACATGGGGACAAGAGGAGGGGGATTTGGGCTTTGGGGGACACGGGAATGGGGCTTTGGGGTCTGAGGAACACAGGGGTGGGGCTTTGGGGAGCAGGGGACATGGGGGATGGGGTTTTGGGGATGGGGGACACGAGGGCAGGGCTTTGGGGGTTTGGGGAACACAGAAATAGGGTTTTGGGGAGTGGGGGACTTGAGAATGTGACTTCGGGGACGAGGGGACATGGGGACGGGGTTTTGGGGGATATGGGGGATATGAGGCCAGGGCTTTGGGGGACACGAGGATGGGGCTTCGGAGCCGGGGGGACACGAGGGCGTGACTTTGGGGAGTGGGGTACACGAGGACGGGGCTTTGGGGGGTTTTGTGGGCCATGGGGCCGGGGCTTTGGGGTCTGGGGGACATGAGAATGGGGCTTGGGGACCAGGGGACATGGGGATGGGGTTTTAGGGGACATGGTGGATATGGGGCCAGGGCTTTGGGGGACGTGAGGGCGTGACTTTGGGGACCAGGGGGACAAGGACAGGGCTTTGGGGAGGTTCTGTGGGCCACGGGGCCGGGGTCTTTGGGATCTGGGGGATGTGGGGCCGGGATTTTGGGGCCGTGCTGACGCCGTGACCCCACAGAGATCGTGGACCAGCCGGGGGTGGACATCTTCGGGCAGGTGTACAACCAGTGGAAGAACAAGGAGTGCGTCTGCCCCAACTGCAGCCGCAGCATCGCCGCCTCGCGCTTTGCCCCCCACCTGGAGAAGTGCCTGGGCATGGGCCGCAACAGCAGCCGCATCGCCAACCGCAGGTGGGGGCCATTTAGGAGGTTTTGGGGGGATTTAGGGGGATTTGGGGTCGTTTAAGGGGGTTCTGATGCTGCCCCCCCCCTCCCCGGGGCAGGATCGCGAGCAGCAACAACATGAACAAGTCGGAGAGCGACCAGGAGGACAACGACGACATCAATGACAACGACTGGTCCTACGGCTCCGAGAAGAAAGGTGGGGGGGCCACGGGGGGCCTGGGGGGGTCATGGGGGGGGTTTGGGGGATGGGGGGGGCGCGTGCCGGTGGCTGGGGGGCTGAGGGGGGGGAAACGAGGCTGGGTTTGGGGGGATAGCGCGTCCTGGGGGTCCTGGTGGCCTGGTGTCTGCTGGGGGGGGACAGGGGATATGTGGCTGGGTGTCAGGGGGGGGCACGTTCTGGTGTCTGGGGGTCTGGGGGGGGCATATGGTTGGGTTTGGGGGGGGGACAACGCATCCTGGGGGTCCTGGTGTCCTGGTGGGGGCATGTCCTGGTGTCTGTGGTGGGGGGGGGACGGACACATCACAGTGGGTGGCTGGCTTGGGAGGGGGACAAAATAAATGCTGATGGCTGGGTTTCAGGGTAGCCGGGGGGGGGCATGTTCTGGTGGTTGGGGGTGTGCTGGGGGGCACCCGGATGGGGTTGGGGGGGGGGACAATGCATCCTGGGGACCCTTATGTCCCGGTCCCTGGGTTTGGGGGGGGGCACATCCAGGTCCCTGGGTGTGTGCCGGGGGAAATGTGGCCGGATTTGGGGGTGTCCCAGCTGCCCCCCCCGCCCTCCCCACCCTTGGGTGCTGGCTGTGGGGTGCAGGACCAGGCTCACCCCATAACCCCCCCCTGCCCCTTGTGTCCCCCCCACAGCAAAGAAGAGGAAATCCGACAAGCTGCCCCTTGTGTCCCCCCCACAGCAAAGAAGAGGAAATCCGACAAGGTGAGGGGATTGGGGGGGGGGTCCGGGCTGGCCGGGGGGCGGCAGGGGGGTGCTCCGGGTGCCCCCAGCCCCCTCTCGCCCCCCTGGGGGCTGTGGGGGGGCCGTGGGGCTGCCCCCGACGCCTGCTGTCCCCGCAGAACCCCAACTCGCCCCGAAGGTCCAAGTCCCTCAAGCACAAGAACGGTGAGGGGCGGGGCCTATGAGGGGGCGGGGCTTACGCAGTGGGCGTGGCCTGCGCGCGGGCGGGGCTTCGATGTGGGCGTGGTCTCAATTGGGGCGGGGCTTTGCTCAATTAGGGACGGGACCCTGGGTGTTGGGGCACTCAAGGGGGCGGAGCAATGGGATGGGTGGGCGTGGCCTAAATGGGGCGGGGCTTTTAAACAGGGGGCGGGGCTATTCTTTTGAGGGGGGGGCTACGGGGGGGGGCACCCACCTTATTTCCCCCCCCCCTTATTTTCCAGGAGAGCTCAGCGGGAACCCCGACCCCTTCAAGGTAGGGCAGTGACCCCCCCCCGAGGGGCTGTGACCCCCCCCCACTGGCTCGTGTCCCCCCCCCCGGGGTGGGTGGGGGTCTGTGCCCCCCCCCCCCAAGCCCTGACCCCCCTCCTTGTGCCCCCCCCCCCCCAGTACAGCAACTCTGCGGGCATCAACTACGAGACGCTGGGCCCCGAGGAGCTGCGGACGCTGCTCACCACGGTGGGGGGGGGACTGGGGTCATGGGGGGGGCTCTGGGGTCCCGGGGGGGTGTCAGTGCTGGGTGTCCTGCCCCAAAGCAGCTGGGGGTGTCCCAGGGGATGGGGTGGGTGTGGGTGGGGGGTCCTGGGGGGGGGCAAGGGGCAGTTTTGGGGTCCCTGGGGGGGGACAGGGAAGGTTTGGGGTCCCTGGGGAGGGGTATGGGGTATGGTGGGGTATCTGTGGGTCCCTTAGGGTTGGGGGGGGGGCAGTTTTGGGGTCCCTGGGGAGGGGATGGGGAAGGTTTGGGGTCCCTGGGGGGGGGTAAGGGGCAGCTTTTGGGGTCCCTGGGGGTAGATGGGGCAGCTTTGGGGTCCTTTGCGGGGGGGAGACAGGGCAGCTTTTGGGGTCCCTGGGGAGAAGGACGGGGTACCTTTGGGGTCCCTGGAGGAGGATGGGACAGCTTTGGGGTCTGGGGGGGGGGGACACGGGGCAGCTTTTGGGGTCTTTGGGGGCCCCCCCACATCTCCTCACCCCCCCCCTCTCCCCCCAGCAATGCGGGGTCATCTCCGAGCACACCAAGAAGATGTGCACCAGGTGAGCGCCGTGGGTCCCTGGGGGGGGTCCCAGCAGCTGGGGGGGGGTCCCTGCAGCTGGGGGGGGGGTCCCATTGTCCCCCCCCAGCCCCCCCCCTTAGCCCCCCATCCCTCGGCAGGTCCCTGCGCTGCCCCCAGCACACGGATGAGCAGCGGCGCGCCGTCCGCGTCTACCTCCTCGGCCCCTCGGCGTAAGTGGGGACGGGATGGGGGGGTCTTGAGGGGGGGGGGGCCGTTTGGTGTGTCCCCCCCCCGGGGTCACGGTGCCGTTTCCTGCCCCCAGCTCCCTGCCCGAATCCGAGGCCGGCGCGGACGCCGACGGCTTCGACGTGGCCGAGAGCCAGGCGCTGATGAGCCGCCTGCAGTGGGACGGCGCCTCCGACATCTCCCCCTCCGACTCTGCCTCCTCCAAAGCCAGTGAGTTTTTTTTTTTTTGGGGGGGGGGCTTTTTTTTTAAGGGGGGGGCACACAGACCCCCAGTGGGGGCACACAACCCCCCCTACACGGCGCGCGACCCCGCTCCGGGGGCACAACGGGGCAGGACCCAGCTCCGAATTTTGGGGTGGGGGCTTCCCTGGTTGTTGCTTTGCTTTGGGGGGGCTCCCTTTTTATTTCGGGACCCCCCCCATTTAATTTTGGGGGTCCCCCCATGGTGCTGTGCCCCCCCCCTTCCAGGTACCAACAACTCCGAGTCGCGCAAGACCAAGAAGAAGAAGCCCCACCTGGGGCTGGTGAGCGGCGGCGGTGCCCCCCCCGGGCTGGGCTCCAGCAAGAAGAAGAAGCCCAAGCCCCCCCCCCGCACCCCCCCAGCATCTACGACGACATCAACTGAGCGCGGGGGGGGCCGGCGGACGGACGGACGGACGGATGGACGGACAGACGGACGGACACGGGGTACGGGGGGGGGGCACACAGGACTCTTGGCCGCTCTGAGGGGGGGGGGGGCTGGATTTGGGAGTCCCCCTTAACGCCCCCCCCCCTTCTGCCCCCCTTTTCTCACCTCCCCCCCCCCCGGTGCCTCTATTTATTCTGTGACGTCGTTTTTGTACCGGGGGGTGTCCCGTAAGGACCCCCCCCCTCCTTTGCACCCTAAATCGTGGGGCAGCCCCCCCCCCCCGCGCCCCTCCATGCCCAGCAGGGGGGTCTTGGCCCCCCCCCCCCCCCCAGGTAGTGGTGGGGGCACAGATTCCCCCTGCCCCCCCCCCACAATGCCCCAGGGGCACTCTGCATGCTGCACCTGGAGGGAAATTCCTTTTTATTTTGGGGGGGGGGGCAGCTAGGACTGTGACCCCCCCCCAGGGGGAGCGCTGCTGGAACCCCCCCCCGCTCCCACAGCTGGCCTCTTTTTGGGGTGGGGGGGACCCCAAAAAGCCAGGGCCACCCAGAGCAAGCTGGGGGGGGGGGCACAGGCCTGGCTCCCCCCTCCTTAGCTCTGGGGGGGGTCCTTGGTGGGAGCTTTCCTCTGCCTGTTGTTTGCCCCCCCCCAGGGGAGGAACCAGCCCTCCCTGGTCCCCTCAACCCCCCCCCATCCAATCCAGCCCCCCCCCCCCTAATTTTTGCGCCCCCCCCCCGGAGCACTTTGCTCCATCTGCAGCTCTGCCCCCCCCCCCCCGCAGCGGGACCTGCCCCCCCCCCTTAATCCCCCCCCCCCCAAGGCTCTTGCCCCCCATGGTGCTCTCCAGTCTGGATCCGTTTTAAAGCTGCTGCTAAAAGCTATTGCGGGGCCGGGGGGGGGGGGGGCACGTCCCTGGAGCCCCCCCCCCGCTGCTCTGTGCTGCTGGGGGGCTGTGGGGCAGCCAAATTTCCCCCCCCCACGGGCACATTTTGCTGTCTCCCCCGCACGCGGAGCTGGCCTTCGTGTGCCACGGGACTGGGCCAGTGCCCAAAACACGGGGGGGGGGGGGGCGGGGCCCTGTGTGTGTGTGGGGGGGGGCACGGGGGGGAGCAGCCCACGGCCCCCCCCCCCCCCAGCTTTTCTTCTCCCCCCCCCCCCCACCCCATCCCCCCCCCAAGCTGCCTGCAGGCGAGGGGCAAGCGCCCTGGGGGGGGGCCACAGTGGACCTCGAGCCCCCCCCCATCCCACGCGCCCCCCCCCTCAATGCCCCCCCCCCACGCCCCCGCGCTGCGGGGGGGGGCTGCCCGAGACCTTTTTTTTTTTTTTATTAATTTTAATTTTTCTTTATTATTTTTTTTTTTTTGCAACCGCGTCGTCGTGTCCCGCGTGTCCCGCGGGGGGGGTGACCGGGGCTGCCCCCCCCCCCCCCCCCAAAAAAAAAATGTAAATAATAAAAACCCGCGCCTGGATTGGGAGCCGCCCCCCCCCCTCTCTGTGCTCTCCCCACGTGCTCCCGGCGCGCGCGCGCGCCACGGCGGCGCTTGCGTCACTGCGCCACGTCATAGCCCCGCCCCTTTTCGGAGGGGAGGGGGGGAGGGAGAGCGGCGTCGCCCCGCCCACCAGGAGGGAGAGGGGGAGGGAGGGGGCGGGCGCCGCCGCGCGCTGATGACGTAAGGGAGGGGGGTGTGGGGGGCGGGGCTGTGCGCGGGGCCGCCCTTCCGGGAGGGGGGGCGGGGCTTGGAGGGTGGGAGGGGTTTGGGGAGGGGGCGGGGCTTGAGGGAGGGGCGGGGCGGAGGGGGCGCCCCCACGTGGGCACTGCTGGGGCCTGCACGGGCCGAGCCCGGACACCCCCCCTCCCCCCCCCAGGCCCTTGTGTCCCCCCCCCCCCCAGACTCTCACCCCTCCCAGGACCTGGCCCCTCCCTTCATGACCACGTAACCCCCCCCTTCAAAACCCTATTGCCCCCCCCTAATACCCTGTCACCCTCCTAGGACCTTCTTGTCACCCCCCCCCAGAACCCTGTCCCCCCCCCCAGTGCCTTGTCACCTTTCCTGGGACCTTCTCATCACCCCCCTAAGGACCCTGTCGTCCCCCCCCCCAGGACCTGGCCACCTCCCCCAGAACCCTGTCCCCCCCCCAGTCCCTTGTCACCCCCCCAGGCCCTTCTTGTCACCCCCAAGTCCCCCATCACCCCCCCCCCCAGAACCCTGTCCCCCCCCAATACCCTGTCACCCCCCCCAGACTTTCTTATCACCCCTCCCAGGACCTCGCCACCCCCCCCAGACCCCGTCCTCCCCCCCAATACCTTATCACCCCCCCCCAAACCCTCCCACACCCCCTCCCACCCCCTTACCCCCCCACTCCCCCCACCCCAACCCCCCAAATCACCCCCCACCCTCCCCCTCTCCCCCTCCTCTTTTATCCCACACCGTTGGAGGGGAGGGAGGGGGCCACCCCCTAATCCCCCCCCCCCCCTTTAGGAGATGGCCCCCTCGAGGGGCAGCTGCAGGTATTGGCGCAGGGGGGGGGGCAGCGCGAGGTGCGGCAGCGCGGCGGGGCAGCGGGCACCCAGGTGGCGGCGCAGGGCGCAGCGAGCCAAGTGCTGCAGGCACCGCGGCCGCCCCGCCGCACGCACCGCCGAGGCGTAGAAGTCCCGGTGCTCCTGGGGGGGGGGACAAAATACATCACACGGGGGGTGGTGACGAGGGTGCGGTGGGTATGGCACCCTCCTGGCCCCCCCCTCCTTGGGTGTCCCCTCACCTCCCACAGCTCGGGGGGCACGGCGCCCACCCAGGCGTCGGCGGGCGGCACGCGCTCCGAGGCGTTGAGCAGCAGCTCCAGCGCCGGGGGGTGCCCGCAGCAGAAGCGCAGCATCTGCAGGACACCGCGCCGGGGGGGTGAGGGGGGGGGGGGGACACGCACACATACACACACCGCGTGGCACCCCCCCCGCACCAACACGCTCCTCCGTGACCCTTTCCACCACCCACCTCGGGGTGCCCGCAGCATCCGCAGGACACCGTGCCAGCGGGGTGGGGGGACACCATGTGGCACCCCCCCACGCACCCCTCCACTTAATCCTCGACCCCTTTGGCACCCCCCCACCCCCCTCCACTTAATCCTTGACCCCTTTGGCACCCCCCCACCCCCCTACACTTAATCCTCGACCCCTTTACCACCCACCTTGGGGTGCCCGCAGCAGAAGCGCAGCATCCGCAGGACACCGCACCGTGCCAGCGGGGTGGGGGGACACCGCGTGGCAACCCCCCACGCACCCCTCCACTTAATCCTCGACCCCTTTGGCACCCCCCCACCCCCCTCCACTTAATCCTTGACCCCTTTACCATCCACCTCGGGGTGCCCGCAGCATCCGCAGGACACCGTGCCAGCGGGGTGGGGGGACACCGCGTGGCATCCCCCCACACACCCCTACACTTAATCCTCGACCCCTTTGGCACCCCCCCACCCCCCCCCACTTAATCCTCGACCCCTTTGCCACCCACCTTGGGGTGCACGGGCCCGGCGCCGTGCAGCAGCAGCAGCGCGATGGTGCGCTCGGGGCGCTGCTGCGGGTACTCGTGGAGGGCTCGCAGGGCGCAGTCCATGGGGGTGTCCCCGGCACCGTTGCGCACGGTGGGGTCGGCGCCGTGCCACAGCAGCAGCCGGGCCAGCCCGTGCTGCCCGTTGGCGCAGGCGTTGTGCAGGGGCGTGTGGCCCTTGCGGCCGGCGGCCCGGGGGTCCGCGCCGGCGGCCAGCAGCCTCTCGGCTACCTGCAGGTAGGCGGGGGTCTCGGGGGGTCGCTCGGCGGCGGCGCAGGCGGCGTTCAGGGGGGTCTCGCCCTGGCGGCTGCGCCGGGCAGGGTCGGCGCCGTGCCGCAGGTACAGGGCCACGTGCGCCGCCAGCCCCCGGCTCGCCGCCACGTGCAGCGCCGTCAGCGCCCGCTCCCGCGTCCCCAGGTTCACCCGCGCCCCGTGGGCCAGCAGCAGCTCCGCGCACCTGTGGGGGGGTGATAAGGGGGGGGTAGGGGGTTGGTGACCCCCCCCGGGTGGGTACAGCCCTCGCGCTGCGCCCCACGGAGCATCCCCGCGACCCCAGGGCATGGGGATGGGGATGGGGATGGGGTGGTGTGGGGTCATGGGGGCGTGGGTTTAGGGTTGGGGGCGTGGTTTGGGCGCGTGGGTGTGGCTTCATGATGGGGGTGTGGCGCGGAGTGGGTGTGGTTTGGGGGCGTGGCTTGGAGTGGGCGTGGCGTGATTTGGGGGCGTGGTTTGGCACGGGGCGGGGCGCAGGGAAGTTGTGAATGGAGGATGGGGGTGGGGCCTAATATGCAGATGAGGGTGGCCCACCTGGGGGCGGGGATTGGGGAGGGAGGTGGGGCTTGGTAGGTGAGGGTGGGCGGGGCTTGGGGATGGGCGGGGCTTGGCATGCAGATTAGACGGAGCAGTGGGTGTGGGCTGGGGCATGGTAGGGTGTATGGCGTGGTTTTGTATGCAGATTAGGTGGGCGGGGCTTTCGGATATAGATGGAATGGGTGGAGTTTCACATACAAATTAGGTGGGCGGGGCTTGAATGTAAATTAGGTGGGCGGAGCCTGGCACTGAGGGCACCCAGCCCAGGGCCGGCTGGGCAGGAGCGCAACCTCTCATCCAGACCGAGGGGACGTGGCTTTGCACAGAGGGGGCGGGGCATGCAAATCCATGCAGATGAGGGGGGCGGGGCTTACGGCAGGCTGTCGGGCGCCGTGCAGAGGTGCAGCGGGGCCGTGCCCTCGGCGCTCAGCAGGTTGGGGTCGGCGCCGAAGTCGAGCAGGAGGCGGGCGCAGGCGGGGCGGGGGGCGGCGGCGGCGTCGTGCAGGGGGCCCCGGCCCCCCACCACCGCGTCCACCTCCGCCCCCCGCAGCAGCAGGTGCCGGGCGCAGTCCTCATAGCCCCGGGCGGCCGCGATGCGCAGCGCCGACGTCTGCTTCTTGCGGGGGCTCAGCACCCACAGCCCTGCGGCGGGGAGCGGGGTCGGGGTCGGGGCGGGATGGGGGCAGCCCCCAGACCCGGCTGGTGAGCCGTGGAGATGTGGACCCCCCCCTCCCCAAAGTCCTGACATCACAGCCCCCAACAACCCGCCTGCTTTAAGGGAAGCAAACCCCAAATCCTCCCCAAAATCCTCCCCCAAAAATCCTCTCCCCAAATCCTCCCCAAAACCCTCCCCAAAATCCTCCCCCAAACCCTAGGGCAGGACCCCAGCGATCTCCCCCTCCCTTTCCAAAACCATTCCTCTTTGCTCTCCCCCCCAACCCTATAAGCATGGAGAGGACCCCCCCCAGCCTCTCTCTGCCCCCCCAACCCCTCTCTGCCCCCCCAGCCCCCCCCCCCAGCCCCATACCCTGCTCGGGCGACCACACCAGCTCCTCGCTGACCGTCTCCAGCACCATGTTGGCGGTGGCCTCGTCCTTGAAGATGCTCTTGACGCACTCCAGGTCCCCGGTGTAGAGAGCGTTGTGGACGGCGGGGTCCCGGCAGTACTGGGGGCGCCGGGGGGGGCCGTGGAGGGGCCGGGGGGCCACGGGGGGCAGCAGGCGCCTCGTGGATAATTCCCGGGCCAGGGCGCGCCGGCGCTCCTCCTGCTCCAGCAGCTCCCGCTGCAGCCGCAGCGAGCGCAGGGCCGAGGAGGAGAAGGCGAAGGTTTCCTGGGCCATGGGGGGCTGGGGGAGGCCGGGGGGGGGCCGCGAGCTGCCTCCTGCGGTGGGCTCGGGGTTATAAATAGGGCCGCGGCCGGGCCCTCGTGTCCAGGGGCTGCCCTATAAATAACCGCCCCGCGGTAAACACGGTCACGTTGGCTGGGGGGGGCCAGGGAGCTCGGCTTGTTGGGGGGGGGGGACAGGGTGGGGGATCCCCGATCTTTGTGGGGGGGATGTGAGGAGATGAGGGGGGTGTGGATGCCCCCCAGGAAGGGTTTTGGGGGCTGGGGGCAGAGGGAATCGGCGGCGCAAGGGATGAGCAGAGCGAGCCGGAGCACAACAGTCCTTTAATAATTAAACGCCGGGTGGGGGGGGCACAGAGGGGCTGCCCCCCCCGGGATCTATCCCCGCGGGGCTCCCCAGCCCCAAAACAAACCCGGTGAAGGCACGGAGGGACGGGAAGGCGGCCGGCAGCCGGGGCAGCGCCCGCTCGCTCGGGGCCTCGCCGCGCTCAGCAGCAGTCGGCTTGGGCTGGCGCCAAGAAGAAATCCTCGGGGAGCTCCCCCAGGAGCCCGTCCAGGTCATCTGCGGGGGGGGGGACAGAAAGGGGGGTCCTGAGGTGCTCACGGGGAGGAATCACCCCCGGCATCACCTCCACGTGCCGGGGTGAGGCTGCCTGCAGGGCTCCCGGAGGGTTTCTCCTGCGGGGCACCGAGCTCCTTCCCCCCCCCCAAATGTCCCCCACGTCCCACTCACCCACGTCGCAGCCCTCAGCCCCCCCAGGCTCCTCGTGCCCGGGTTCGTGGCTCCGTGCCTGCGGCCAGAGGTCTCCGGGAGGCTGCTGGGGGCCGTGGGCACCCGGTCCCGGTGGTCCCCAGTCCGCAGGGGCAGGGACGTCCCCGGGGATCGGTGCCGGATGCTCCTGGAGACACCCGGCCGGGGCTGGGACCTGCAAAAACCCCACACAGCAGGGACTGAGAGACGTGGTGAGCCCACGGGGGGGATTTATCCATCCTGCCGAGCCTCCCGCTTGCCCCCAGAGCTCGTCCCCAATCCCCCCAGCCCCCCCCGAAGCCCCCTCACCTCGGGCTGCGAGAGGCTCGAGCCCTCGAGCTCGGGCGGGTAGATCCTGAGCAGGTTGGCGGGGGTGACGTTGAGGTAGTGGTTGCGGTGGGACGGGGAGAAGACCCCCACCTGCGGGGACAGAGCCACGGGGTCGGGATCGGGGACACCGGGGGCGAGCGGCACCCGCGGCAGGAGCGACCCCGGTGCCGCGGGGCCGTCCCCGTGCGCCCCGTACCTGCTGCAGCAGCAGCACCGCGCCGGGCTTCAGCTGGCCCTGCCTCTCCTCCAGCAGCAGGCGGTGCACCGTGCCCTGCATCTCCCCTATGCATGCCCCCCCCCAGGCTCTGCGTTACCAGGGGGGGCCGCCCGTGGGGTCTGGGGGCACGGGGTGGGGGGGGAAATAGGACAGGCCTGGCCCCAAAAGGCTCACCCGTGGGGTCCCTGAAGACGGCGCCGGCGTCGACGTTGGTCCTGGTGAGGCTCTTGAGCATCACGGCCATGCTGGGCACCTTGTTCCTGGGGAGCTGCCGCAACGCCGCCTGCGGGCACCGACCCCGCTCACGCCCCTGTGTCCCCCCCAGCCCCGGGGGGGGGGGCCCTCAGGGCATCGTTGGGGGTGTGGGACCCCCCCTCACCTTGCGCAGCACCATGACCACGCTGTAGGTGCGGAGGAAGCAGCCGGGGTCCCGCTCGTCCAGCCCCAGCTCCGTCTTCATGGCCAGCCAGGGACCCCTCCCGAAATCCTCCTCGGGGGGCTGGGGGGAGCTGGGCAGCTCCTGGGGGGGGGGGTGCACGGAGGAGACGCCGTCACCACGCGGTGCCCCCCGGTGCCACTGTCCCCAAGTTGGGGACATGGGGGGGGGGGGGTCACAGGGGGGGGGTCTTACCTCCGCCCGCACCTTCGCCACCGCCCCGTGCGCCGGCGCCGTGGGGGCCGCGATGAGGACGTGCTCCAGGAGCTTCCCGGCGTGCTGGGGGGGGGCAAAACCACGCTCACACCCCCCCCCCTGAGGGGGGGGCAGCCCCACACCAAGCTGGGGGTGAAGCCCCCCCGGGACCCCCCCCCTCCCAACCCCTTGGCACCCACCTGCTGGGGCAGGATCCCCGCGGGGCCGGGGAAGCGGCGCGTTTTTCCCCGGGGGGGGAGGCGTGGGGGGGCCGGGGGGGCCCTGCTGGCGGCCGCCACCAACTGCACCAAGTGGTTGGTGACCAGCGGCGTCGGCAGCCCCCCGGGGGGGGGCTCTTGAGGGGGGGGCTCCTTGCCCACCGCCCCCTCCCGCGGGGCAGCGGGGGCCCTGGGGGGCTGTGCCGGGGGGGGCCGCTGCCCCGTATTTTGGGGGGGTGGCCCCACGGGAGCCAGGGGGGTCCTGGGGGGGCCGCTGCCGGCTGCTGTGGGTCTCAGCGCCAGCCTGGGCCTGGGGCCTGCTGTGGGGGGGGGCAGTGGGGGGCGACCCCCAGGCTGGGGGGGGGGCGTCTCAGCGCCCAGCCTGGGCTTCTTGCGGGCCCCCCCCGGCCCCTCGCCCCCCTCCAGCTCGGCGCAGGCGGCCAGCAGCAGCCGGTCGGTGGCCAGCTCGTCCTGGGGGGGGGCCACATCCCAGCTGGGGGGGGCTGCGGCCTGGCTGCCCCCCCCCGGCTCCGAGCTGCTGCTGCTGCTGCTGGGGGGCGCGAAGCGGTTCTCGGCGTCCTGCACTGCTGAGAGGAAATCCTGGGGGGGGGGGCGAGAGAAAGGTGGTGGTGGGGGGGGCACGGGGACCCCCCCCATGTCCCTGCGGCCCCCCCCAAGGTCCCTGTGTCCCCCCCATGTCCCTGTGTCCCCCCCTCATGTCCCTGTGTCCCCCTCCTTATCCCTGTCCCCCCCCCATGTCTCTGTGTCCCCCCCCCTTATCCCTGTCCCCCCCCATGCCCCTGCCCCCCCCATGTCCCTCTGTGCCCCCCCCACATCCCTGTGCCCCCCCCCTCCAGTCCCTGCACCCCCCACCCGTGTCCCTGTGTCTCCCCCCTAAGTCCCTACCCCCCCCCCAAGGTTCGTGTCCCCCCCCCCATGTCCCTGTGTCCCCCCCCCATATCCATGACCCCCCCGTGCCCCCCCTGTGCCCCCCCCTCACCTCATCCGCCAGGTCCCCGAACAGCTCCTGGAGGCGCCGGGCCTGCGGGCGAGGGGAGGCCGTGGGGGGGCTCTGAGGGGCCTGGGGGGGGGCTCGGTGCCCCCCCCCTTCCCCAGGGACCCCCCCCGAGCCCCCCCCTCGGCCCTGCCCCCCCCCCAAAGCCCGGCGGCGTTACCATGGCAGCGGCGCGAGGCGGAAGCGGCGGGGCCGGGGCTCGAACCCGCGGCCCCCGGGAGGGGAAACGGGAAGGGGGGGGCGGGGGGAGGGGGCGGGGCCTCAGAAATCCCCGCCTCCAGGGGCGGGGCCGCCTCGTGCGCGCGCGCGCGCGTGTGCAAGAGCCCGGGGCCGCGTTGCACACCCGCTGTGCGCGCGCTTGCTTCGCCGCGCGTGCACGGGGCTTTGCACGCCCGTGGTGCACGGGCACGAGGGGTTTTGCACGCTGTGGGTGCACAAGTGCAGCTGTGCGCCCCCCGATGTGCACGCACGGGTGCCGGTGCACGCTAATGGTGCACGCAGGTGTGTAAGTGCCCAGCAACCTGTTGCACGGACACTCGTGGTGATGCACACACTTGGGTCATTGCACGCTCGCTGCGTGCATGTGTGTCACTGAACAGTCGCTGCACACGTCTGTCATTGCACACCCGTGTATTGCACGCTCACGTGTTGTTGCATGCCCACTACACAGATGTCATTGCACACAGGGCACACTCGCCTGTCGTTGCACACCCATGTCATTGCATGCTAAGTACATACTCATGTTATTGCACGCTTACTGCACACGTGTCCTTGCACCCTCGCATGCCATTACAAACTTATTGCACACTTGTGTGTTATTGCACACACATCTTAGTATGCTCAGTGTACACATCCATGTTGTTACGCACTCATTACACACTGATGTCATTGCACGCACACTACACACACATGTAATTGCACACATTCATGTTATTGCACACTTGTGTCATTGTACACACACTACACATGTGTGCAATTGCACACCTACATGTCATTGAATGCTCACGTTGTTGCACATTGCATGCACGCTGCGCACACATGTAATTGCGCACACGTCATTGCATACTTACTACAGGCATGTCATTGCACTCATGTGTCATAGCACGCACAGTGCACGCACATGTGTAGTCACACACACCTTGCACACTTATTGCACATTTGTGTCATCGCATGCACACTACATGCATATGTGTCATTGCACACACATGTGGCGTTGCACACTCGTTGCACGCTTGCATGTCATTACACATTTGTTGCACACAGTGCACTAATTTCATTGCGCGGAAAGGTGCTGCAGTACACTAGTTGCACACTCATTGCACACTCACTGCATGTGCACCATTGCACACTCATCATTGCACAGTCATGGCACACTCACATATCACTGCACATGCATGTGTCATTGCACTCTCGTTGCACACTCATTGCACACATATTATTGCCCACCAGTTGCACACTCGCACATCATTGCGCACTTGTTGCACACTCAGTGCATGCTCAGCACACGCATATCATTGTATACACACATCATTGCACGCTTGTTGCACACTGACTGCACACTGACATGTCATTGCACACACATATTTGCACACCCATTGCACATCCATTGCCCACTCGTTGCCCACTTGCACCTCATTGCACACACACATCATTGCACACTCGTTGCACACTCACACCTCATTGCACACTCCTTGCACACTCAGTGCATGCTCAGCACATGCATATCATTGCACACACATCATTGCACACTCGTTGCACACTGACACATCATTGCACACACGTTTGCACACCCATTGCCCACCTGTTGCACACTCACACCTCATTGCACACACGCATCATTGCACGCTCGTTGCACACTCACATGCCATCACACACACCATTGCACACTCATTGCACACTGACACGTCATTGCCCAGCTGTTGCACACTCACACCTCATTGCACACGCACACCATTGCACACTCGTTGCACACTCAGTGCACACTCACGCCTCATTGCACACTCGTTGCACACTCACGTCCCACCCCCCGCCCACCCCCACCCACTCCCCCTCCTTCCCCCTTCCCCTTTAAGCCCCCCCCACGCCTCGCTCCGCCCCCGAGGGGAGGGAGGGGGGTGGGGGTGTGGAGTGGGGGGGGGGGGGGGGGGGGTCGAGGCTATTTTTAGCACAGGGTTCCGTCACGTGACGGCGAGTGACGTCACCGAATGTTGTTGTCGGGGCGGGCGGGGCCGGGCGCCGAAGATGGCGGGGCGGCGGGCGGCGCGGCCGGGAGGGGCGCAGGTACCGGGGGGGGGGCGTGAAACGAGGGGGGGGCGTGCAATGCCCGGGGGGGGCCGTGCAATTCC
This sequence comes from Aythya ferina, assembly GCF_964211825.1. Lineage (NCBI taxonomy): Eukaryota > Metazoa > Chordata > Aves > Anseriformes > Anatidae > Aythya > Aythya ferina. The sequence continues at coordinate 4,722,523 of NC_140321.1, forward strand.
GGGGGGGGGCCTGGAAGCCGGGGGGGGCCGTGCAATGCGGGGAGGGGAGCGGGGCAACGTGGGGGGGGCCGTGCAATGAGGGGGGGGCCGGGGGGGTGCCGTGCAATAAAGGGGGGGGTGCAATAAGGGGGGGGGCGTGCAATGCTGGAGGGGGGGCTGGGGAGCCGGGGGGGGCTGTGTAATGCTGGGGGGGGGCAGGATAACGCGGGGGGGCTGCTCGTGGAGGGGGGGGGGGGCATGCAACGCCGGGGGGGATGTGTAATGCTGGGGGGGGCTCTGTAATGAGGGGGGGGGGCTGGGAAGCCGGGGGGGGGCATGCAATAAAGGGGAGGGCCGTGCGAGCTCGGTGGGGGCTGTGTAATGCGGGGGGGGGGGTTGTATTGTTGGGGGGGGGGGGGGGTGCGCGTTCCCTTGGGGGAATGGTTTCGGGGGGGGGGCGGGGGGGGCCGTGCGCCAGCGCGGCGGCTCCGCAGCACGGGCCCGGTGCGAGCGGGGGGGGCGCAGCAGCAGCAGCATCGGCTGGGGGGGGGGGACGACATAGGCCAGCCCCAGCGTGGCCCCCCCCCCAAAACCGCTTCGCACCCCCTTTGCCCCCCCCCCCCCCTCCACGGGGGTCCCGCGTGGGGTGCGGCCCCCTCCCCACTCGCATCCCGGGGGGGGGCTGCGATTTGGGGCCGTGCTGCGCCCCCCCCCCCCCCCGCGTGCTGCAGAGCCTTGTGTAACGCTGCCGGCCGGCCCCCCCCCCCCCCCAGGGCCCCCCCATGCTCCTCCATCCCCCCCCCCCCCCCTATTTTACCGTGGGGGGGCCATGGGAACAGATGCATGGGGATGAATTGGGGGGGACCCCAAAATATGGGGGGGGGTTGGTGCTGAAGGGGGGGGGTCCACAGGGTGCTGACCCCCCCCCGCGGTCCCGCAGGGCTCCCGCTGGCCGCGGGCAGGGTCCCCCCCCCCCGCGCGCTGCTGACGGCCCCCCCGGGACGCCGCTCGCTCGCCCCCCCCCAGCCTCGGCCTCTCTGCGCCCCCCCGGCACCGCCGGCACCCGCCGGCCACCATGGACCCCCCCAGCGATGCAGGTGAGAGCTGGGGGGGGGGGGCACACATATTTGGGGGGGGTCACTTAGGGGGGTGCCCCCCCCCCCCATGCAGGGCATCGTCCCTGCTCCTTGCAGTCACTGCCTGGGTCCCCTTGTGCTGGGGGGGGGCCCTCGTGGCCCCATTGCTTGGGGGGGGTCCCACTGCATGGGGGGGGGTCCTGGTGTGCCCCCCCCCCCAATGCTTTGGGGGTGTCCCTGTCCCCCCCACCCGTTGCTCTTTGTGCCCCCATTTGCATGGGGGGGTCCCTGTTGTGCTGGGGGGGTCCCCTCGTGTCCCCCCCCATTGTGTTGGGGGGGGTCCCTGTGTCCCCCCCATTTTCTTGGGGGGGTCCATTCATGCCTCATTGCGCTGGGGGGGTCCCCATTTGTGTCTCCATTTAATGGGGGGTCCCCAATGTGCTGGGGGGGTCCCCATGCCCTTATTTTTTTTTGGGGGGGGGTCCCCTCATCTCCCCATCACTCAGGCTCTCTGGGCAGCCCCCCCCTTTTTACCCCCCCCCCCTAAAAAAAAAATCAGGTGCTGTGGGCCTGGGGACATGGGGACAGCCGGGGGGGGGGGGCAGGGCATTTTGGGGACCACAGCATCCCTGGGGGGGGGGCACAGGGCTGTGGGGGGGTCCCCACGTGGGACAGGGCCGTGCCCCCCCCCCAGGCTGGGTGGGGAAACTGAGGCACGGCTCCGTTCCCAGTCCCCTGGGGGGGGGGGGGGCACGTTGGTGACCCCCCCCACGGTCCCCATCCCACCACCCCATAAATTAATCCTAAAAGGAATTACAGGGGGGGGGGGCTTTTTTTTTAGGGGGGGGGGGTCAGTGGGGAAACTGAGGCACAGCCCCGGGGACCCCCTGGGATCCCGCTGCTATTTATGGCCCTGGAGCGGCATCCCCTGGGGGGGGGCACGCTCAGCGTATGTGTGTGCCCCCCCCGTGCATTGTGCCCCCCCCCCGGCCCTATATCCCGCCCCATAGCGCCGTGGGGCTGGCTCCGGTGGCCCCCTGCCCGCCGCCGGCACCCGAAATAGCCGCGCTGACGTCAAACCCCCAAAGCGCCCCCCCCCACGGCAAAGGAGGGGGGGGGGGGGGCCGGGGGGGGGGGGGGGGGGGGCACCCATAAATATCCCGGCTATTAAAAGGCGGGGGTGGGATCGGCGCCGGTAAATAAACGTGGCGCTGCCCGCGGGGGGGGGTTACGCACGGCCCCCCCCCCATCCTGCACCCATGGGTGGCAGCTGGGGGGGGTCCCCGATGCAAGGGGGCGGCATTGTTTAGGGGGGGGGGTCCCCATCCTGCTGGGGGAGGTTGCGGTGGGGTTTGGGGACCCCCCCCTTAGAATAAAGGGGGGGGTCCTCGGGGAAAGGGGGGGGGGTCCTGGGGGGGTCTGGGTGTTTGCTGATGGATGGGGGGGGCAGCGGGGGGGGGGGGGGTGATGATTTTAGCTGGGGGGTCGGGGGCTAATCCGGGATTTGGGTCCTGATGTGGATTAACGTCCCCGGTAATTAATTAGGGGCTGGGGGAGGGTCCTGCATGGCGTGGGGGGGGGTCCGGTGTGCCCCCCCCCATTTATGGCCTCCTCCCCATGCTCTGTTTGCTTGGGGGAGGGGGGGGGGGGTCACATCACCCCCAACTCCCCCCCCTATTTTAGGGGGGGTTATCCTGTTGCCCCCCC
>NC_140321.1:5415199-5564073 GCF_964211825.1 Aythya ferina
ACAGTCCCATCTGAACATGGTAAATAATAAACAGTACTTAAAGTAAAGCTTGTGTTAAGTAGATAGCTACAGAGAAAAATACAGAAACCGACATATTTTTCAATCAAAATGTAAGGACAAAATGTATCCTCTTGAATAATAATACATCTCTGTTCTTTTCACCAACTGTAGAAGAAGGCTTTAGAAGACACGCTGGATGACACTGAAGCACGTTATACTTATCAACTAAATCAAATACAGGAAGCAGTTGCCAGGTTAGAGGCTCAGTTGAGGCAACTCCGCTCTGACATGGAGGCTCAGAACAACGAGTACACCATACTGCTGGACATCAAGACTCGCCTGGAAATGGAGATTGCCACATACCGCCGCCTGCTGGAAGGAGAGGACAGCAGGTGAGGATACACGGGCACGCTGTCAGCTTCGGGCAGGGTGACAGCTGACAGCATTGCAAAGATGGTCTGTATTCATGGCTGGTGAAAGTGGTACAGTCTGCTCCTTGGCAACTGGTTTCTGAAGGAAAAAAACTGTCTATTGCCCAGCTCCCAGCTGTAGATTCCAAGCAGGCTGCAGTTTGTGCTCGGTTTCAGAAGCTGCCGTGGAAGTTGGTTGAGTCTGTATCTGTCATCCTGTGCACAGGTACATAGTGTGACTCTTCCTGAGCTGAGCAGCTTGATAGCTGTTCATACTCCATAACATCAGTGATGGGACTTGCGATTGACTTTTCCATGACTATAATGACTGTAACCCAGGCTAGAAATTTTTTAAAACTCCTTTAGACACAACAGGCACCTGGTCACATTACAGCAAGGCCCTCACACTGACCTCCCGCAGCCTGCAATGGATTCTGTTCTGCTGTTCTTGTGTCACTCGCAGCCAAGCTACTAAAATATGTAAGAAGTGCAAGTGAGCCCACACTTAACATCTGGATGCTCCAGTATCCCATATTCCGTAGTGGAAAGTGCAGAGATCTGTGAAAGAGCACAGAGCAAGACAGGCAGAGTGATGTTTCCCACAAAGACTCTACCTGTTCAGCAGTTCTGGCTCAGGAACTAGTTGGGGCATATCTGCACGAGCTGAAGTTGTAGCACTGCAGGAACTGCTCTGCAGGTTAATTTCACCTACAGTTTATGCTTAACAAATTCTACTTTAACTGAGAAAACTCATTTAAACACATGGTTTCACATCCTGATGAAAGGGAATCATCTACCTGAACGTACAGGGAATGTACAAAGTTGTTTCTTTAATACAGTAGGCACAATATATTTACATTTGTCAATTTATGATTTGAATAGGTCTGTCCAAGTGAATTTACCTGCAGAGGAGACTGAAAAAGGTACGTCACACAAACATACATATTTTTTGATGGCTTCCTGTTGAAATGTTATGGCATTAAGTAGCCTGATGTAAAACAACACAGTTTCAGAGCAAATTATTGACCAGTGAAATATTACGTAACATATAGCATGTTAGAAGGAAGATAAACCATAAATTGAATCTCCCAGAAGTTTACTTTTTAGTAACTGCATTGAAAAGATGCCTTTGTCTGTTTTCTCATTAGTGGAACTGCTGATAGCACTATTTTTCTGTTAATATAGACTGCATTTTATTAATTTAGTGTTCAATTTTATTAGCAGAATCAAATAAAATTAAGAAGATCAAAACAATTGTTGAAGAGGTGGTTGATGGCAAGGTCGTCTCCTCTGAGGTAAAAGAGATTGAAGAGAAGATATAAACAGCGCCAGCAGAAGCGAGACAGCCTCTGAGCTCTAATTACATCATTAAACTTTATACAGAGTCCAATCTAATTCTCCAATTCTCCCTGAAATCAGCAGTGGTGGAAAAATGCCAAATTATCAAATCTCAAACACTTTTTTTGTTGGGGGTGTTAATAAAAATAATGTTTTGCATCAGAAAGTTACGAAGTGCAAGGTTTGGAGTTTAGTTATGCAGTGACTAAATATCTTGATGAAAGAAAACACAGATCAGCCTGTTACAAATGTGTTATTGTTTCCAAGACAAATAAAAGCTGAAGTGTTAGTCTTCATTTACATCAGAGTCTTAATATTACACTTAAAGAGTTGCTCAGTATAAATTTGAAAGTCAAATGTCCTGTAGTGTGAATTTACTACAGCTTTGAAAATCATAAAAATTGAATTTAGAAAAATATCGACACAAGTCTTCATTACTGAAGTTCCAAAGCACTGAACTGGTGCAAGCCATTAGATGAAGATATGGGACAAAATTTGTTCATGTGCTTGACAAACTGGAAGTTTTTAAAAGATACCTGTTATTTCTGAAACCTTAATGGACAACTTATCAAAACTTTAAAAGGAAGAATTAACTTGATAGGTATGATATGCCCCCTATCAAATGTGCTAGTTTAACTGCAATCCAGAGGTTAGCAATCTATTTTTCTCTAATGTGCTAGAACATTTAGAGTAGGTATTTTTAAAAATATATTAAAATGCTGATTCAGTGGATCTTTTCTGAACTTGAACTACCATCCAAATGCAATGCAGCCTCACTTCAGTAAAAAATGATTTTCCAATAAATAAATGTCCATTTACATTTCATAATAAAATAAAATGTAAAATTTAATACGTCTTTTTATTATTTTCACTCTCTTTCATCAGGGACTATACCAAGCAAAGGTATTTCATCAAAAGAATATATTTTGCCTTTCAGTTCAGGAATAAGGAGTACCATTTCTGTTGAACCCCTCTCTATCAAAACCCACATGAAGCTTTTCCCATGCAGTACAAGTCTCCTATGCCACACCCAGATCTTCAGTCCAAGGAGTCTACTTTTTCCTCTTCACAACATAAACACAAAAGCTCTTCCTTTTGAAATCTCACCTGTCCAGTACATTATTTACTGTACATATAAAGCTGCCAAACAAAATAATCTTCTGCTTTCACAATCATGAGTCACTGATACCAGGCTATCACATCATTTCTACACAAATGCTTTACTTAAACCTTTGATCTACTGCTCATAATACAGGTCTGCCAAAAAAAAAAAAAAAAAAAAAAGCATCTGTACTTTTAGACGGAGGTTAATTAAAAATGAATAAATTTCTGTTGACAAATCCAGTGGTATAATGAAGCCAGGACAAAGAAAAAGCAATCTTCCGTTTATCAAAATAACTTCAAAAGGGAAGTATAATGATTTGGAAGGGTTTCCATGCCAAAACTTGTAACCTGCAAGAGCTATCTTTGATCTTCAGATTTACATTATAAAAGGCACAAAAAAAACCTAGTCAGGTGTTTCTGTGATGGTCTTTCATGTCCAACTGCATTAGACTTAAAAAACCATCAGTGACAAAAATGCAGTTGTAAACCATCGTGCTGTGAACTTACACAACACCCTCAACTGAGTTGTCCTGTGAACCCTAGGTAGAGGGCAGCAGGAAAAGACCTACGGTCAGATTGATTTGACAGCATTTATAATTTCTGCATGGACCACACATGGATCCATACATCATAAAGGCTGAGGAGCAGACATACTGTTGGAGCACCATGGATGAAAGGTGCAATCAGTGAGTCACCACCAGACAAAAGTCTGATGGCTCCTTCTTCTCTCCCTGCACTTGAAAAGGTGTCTGGAGGTCCCTTCTATCTCTTTAAGCACAAAGAAGATGTTGTAAGAGAAACAATGGTTTCGGCATTAGACAGGTATTCCAGTGACTAAAGGTTTAGGGAAGAAAACAACTATAAATTATGTCTAGTGTAATCAAGAATATTTTGTGTTTTCATATTAATGACCAAGCTGAGGATCACTGCCTGTCCGCGTCTCCCCACATACAAAAAGTGTTGACCGCTTTTCTAACTTCTTATCAAACGCACCGAGAACACTAATCCGGCAGAGGTTCATGCCAGAGAAGTACTGTGAAGAGAAACACATTTCTGACACGCCAGGAAGTCTGATATGAAAGGCATCATTCTACTGCCTTAAGCATACTTCTACAATAATAGCCCCAAACCAAGAAAGCAAAGAATATGTAATGACAAAAAAAAATTATTTAAGATGGATTTAAAAGTGAAAAGAAATTTCTGTGCTCCATTACACATGGCAAAACATTATCAGGATGTCTTAGCTCTACTCCACCCATTCCTCTTCATACAGCAAACACCTGGAGGGTGCCAGATTTCTGCTCCCATGGGCAATTTAGATTTGCACACATCATTTAGCTTGGTCAGGGCATACTAAGCTTACCTCCTTCCCCCCTCCCCAAAGAAGAGAACAGGGAAAGAATGAAGGATTTTGGTAGGAGGTGGGGACTGCTGCTGCAACACCCACGACATTCCCTATATAAAGGCTTAACGGTTCCCCGCTCAGGTGTCTGCTGAGCAAACAGAGCACCTGGAGCACCATGGCCCTTTCCGTGCGCACCAGCGGTGGCTCCCGGCAGTTCTCCTCTCGGAGTGGCCTTGGCGGGGGAGCTCTGCGGATGTCCAATGCTAGCGGCGCGGGAGGCTTCGGTGGCAGCGGGCTTGGCTTTGGTGGAGGAGCCGGGGGAGGTTTTGGTGCCACTTCTCTGCTTGGTTATGGCTCCAGCTTCAGTGGGGGATTTGGGAGCAGCTTAGGTAGTGGTTTTGGTGGGGGGTTTGGCGGCGGTGGAGGTGGTGGCTACGGCAGTGGCTTAGGCGGTGGTTTTGGGGGAGGCTTAGGAAGCGGTTTTGGTAGCAGTTCAGGTGCTGGTTTTGGAGGGGGCTTCGGCGGTGGCTCAGGTGCTGGGTTTGGAGGTGGTTTTGGTGGTGGCTCAGGTGCTGGGTTTGGAGGTGGTTTTGGCACTGGTGGCGGGGGGGATGGCGGCCTTCTTTCCGGCTCCAAAAAAGAAACGATGCAGAACCTCAATGACCGTCTGGCTGCTTATCTGGACAAAGTACGATCTCTGGAGGATGCCAATACGGAGCTGGAGCGCAAAATCCGAGAGTGGTATGAGAAAAATGGCCCTGGAACTGGTGTTCCTGGGTCTGGGAACGACTACAGTAAATATTATCCAATAATTGAAGATCTTCGAAACAAGGTAGCAAAGCAATGTACTTAATGCATCTTTGCATTTGTAATTCACCTAATAATAATTGGAGACAAATAACAAATTTCTTTCAGAAACCAAGCACAAAATTCTTCTATGTTAATGACTCTTGTAATAATTCTCCATGACACTGCACTAGTACGTGCTGAATTTGTCTTGTGTATTGACTGCAGTTCTGTAGCTGTATCACACAATGCTGTGACATGACTTGGTTTAACTGGAATAAAGGAGAAGGCAGTGATAGAATCCAGTTGTACTAGCTCTTGTTGATTGAAGTGTTTGCATTTTAGCAAGTTTCATGTTTTTTATATTACAAATTCAGTTCCTGAAGCTGAGAGACTACCTGGCAAGCTCTTCAGAGATTACAAACCACAGAACACAAACATGTATTCTTCCATTAAATGAAACATTCTGATTTGCGAAGTTGAAAATCTGTCCTATATACTTTCATATTTAGCAAATTCTATGAGAGTCTAACAACTTCCTTTTATTACAGTCATATTTAAAATTACAATTATGTAGAAAGCTCTATCGATCTGCAAAGCCACTAGGCTATAAAATCACTCTGTGGACATTGCTTGCATTCCAGATCATTAATGCAACTATCGACAACGCAAGGATCATTCTGCAGGTCGATAATGCCAGACTGGCTGCCGATGATTTCAGACTGAAGTAAGTGCATTGCAAACTTGTAATAAAAAAAAATACAATACAAAATACAATAAAAAATATACAATAAAAATAAAAAACTGTAATATTGCAAAGCCTGTCACTGTTATTTTAAGGGAAAAAATACTATGTATTTAGAAGTATCTCATTGCAGAATATGTTAATTATTAATATTGTAATAGTTTTGTGTAATAAGATTTCATATTAAAAGCTATATAAGCACAGAGTAAGTTTGCATTTGACCTCATCAACCACATAAAAAGCACATTTAATTACTTTCTTCACAGATATGAGAATGAAGTGGCTCTTCGCCAGAGTGTGGAGGCTGACATCAATGGTCTGCGCAGAGTTCTCGATGAGCTGACCTTGACAAGAGCTGATTTGGAGATGCAGATTGAAAGTCTGAATGAAGAACTGGCTTATCTTAAGAAGAATCATGAAGAGGTACTTTTTTTTATTTCTTTGTATATTCATAACAAGGTAGATGGAAGTGCGAAACATCAAATTATTCCCTTATTTATGCCAGTGGGAGTTCCTTGGTTCCATTATTTGGTTTGTTTGCTGTTCTGAGTTTGCTAAGAGAAGGAGGGAAAGAAATAGGCACCCAAGCTATGGGCTCTAGATGATGCAGGATTACTGTTCTTCTGAGTTCTGCCGCTAGAAATACTGCCAGGCCATTTCTCTAAGAACGCAGAAGATATCTTCATGTACACTCAGGGCTTATGGAGTGCTGGCCCCAACAAGTTGCTGTTCTCTTAGCTCCTGGCTTAGCAGAACTAAACTTTTCACATTTTCCTCTTGACAAATCAACTCAGATGCCAGTTGCTTATTTTATTCTGCCTGTACACTACCACCACAGCAGTCACTGTGTTGCAGAAAGTTGATACAAAATTTGCCATTAAAAATTATAAAGGAAATGGGAGCCAACTCAGATACTTATCAGTCCTCCAGTTACTATTTTTACTCATAGCCTAGGTATACAGGCTAGAGAAGAATCAAAAAGTTAAATAACAAGACTATTGAGACAAATGGAACAGACAGGCAAGATCTATATTAATATTTCACTGTTTTATATTCTTCAGAGATGAAATAAAACTTAATTAGGAAGGATTCTTGTTGCAGAAGAATTTACATCACTCCTATTTCTCTATACATATTTCTGGTAGAACTATTTTGCCTTTCATTAACAGAATCTTTTATTTCTAATCTCTCCAGGAGCTTCAGGGCTTCCAGAGCAATGCAGTTGGCCAAGTCAGCGTTGAAATGGATGCTGCTCCAGGAATTGACCTCACCAAGCTTTTGAATGACATGAGGGGACAGTATGAAGTCATCGCCGAGCAAAACCGTAAAGAGGCTGAAGCATGGTTCAATGAAAAAGTAACAGCCACATAAATAGCAAATGCAGCCAAATGCATGTAAAAGAGAATTGAGTATTCAAAACAGGAGAATTACAATCTGCTTCTTGCCATTTCAGAGTGGGGAGCTGAAAAGGGAAATCTCCACCAATACCGAGCAGCTTCAGTCAGGAAAGAGTGAGATCACAGATCTAAAACGGACTCTCCAGAGCTTGGAAATTGAACTACAATCCCAGCTTGCCATGGTAGGTTGAAAGGAAACTGCTAACTTGACAATTTTCCAACTTAAAAGCATTTTTTATATCTTGCACTATTCTACGGGATTTGTGACTTGCATTTATTTCCTATTAAAATCCACACTCTTTTAGTTCCTAAATAGTAGTCATATATATATAATTGGATTGCAAGTAGCATGTTATAAAACAAATGAGCTTTTATTTTCACATTCAGCGAAGTAGCAGCAAAGGCCAATTACCAAACTAGTATTTCAAGAAAAAAATAAATGTCTCTAAGTATTGAGGCCATAGTTACTCCCATAAACTGTTTCAGTTGTCTTTGCATTTGTAAAGAATCCTGGTTTCCTCAGTCAGATTATTTAAAATCCTTCTTACACAGAAAAAATCCCTTGAAGACACTTTAGCAGAAACGGAAGGAGGTTACTGCGCTCAGCTTTCACAAATGCAACTTCAGATTGGGAATCTGGAGTCTCAGCTGTTTCAGGTCAGGGCTGATATGGAACGGCAGAATGCAGAGTATCAACAACTTCTAGACATCAAGAGTCGTCTGGAAATGGAGATTGAAACCTACCGTCGTTTGATGGATGGCGAGTTTGTGTAAGTAAATAATTCATATAAAATATCTGTTTTACTATCTGTAGCAATATCCTTTCCAGGAAAAGAGAAGAGGGATAAACAAGTGCTACGTTCACCAGAAGACAGGAAAGCACATACAAAGATTCTGAATAATCAGCTCTTCTTTACAAATTCAACAAATGAACCATTTTGCTCAGTGATTATATTAATCAATGAATGGCAGCATGAAAAGGGAATAATACACATTCTCGTGCACCTGACAAACATTCTGCAATATAGCATGTCTCTCATTCATTTTTAGGAGTGGAGGACAAGGACTTACATTTGAAAGCTCATCTTTGACAGGGTCTAAATCACAAACACAATCACTGGATTCTTCTCAGGGTAGGTAGAACTCAACTGAATACATATTTATCTTACAGCTGTTATAATAGTTCTGACCATTACCATTCAAATAAATGTGTTCCCATGTTAATTATATGCACTGCTTTATATAACCATTAAAATTAGTAGATACAGAATCATTAAGTACTCATTTAGAATTCTCAATACTGTCTGAATGAGGGATGAAATGTCCCAATAATATTATTTCTAAAGTCATTATGGTAAGTAAAATAATGTATGCTATTCTGCTTAACTACATCATAGAGTTCATCATAGCAAGTAGCCAACTTAAAAGGAAAGAGGATGTAATTGTTGATGCAAGGCATGTTAACAATTTCATAATACTTTCTTTTGTCTTGTTTATGCTGTTTAGATCCTACCAAAACTAGAAAGATCAAGACAATTGTTGAGGAAGTGGTAGATGGAAAGGTTGTTGCATCCCACGTTAAGGAAGTTGAAGAGAAGATATAAGGCACAGCCTGATATTGCAAAGGATCCATTCATTCCATGTTGCTTTCAAAGCAGAAGTGGATAAATAACTTTTTTCATTAGTATGAAGTAAAAAAATAGATTGGCTTTTTAACTAAGATTCTTTTACATAAAACATGCATTTTCATTCTTAGCAGGCATGCAACGTACTTTCTACTTCAGTCTATTGGTGTTACCTGCATTATTTTCACAGTGTTGTTTAATTCTATCATCAGTTCTTTGTTCAGTAACTAGAAATGTGATACAAACGTTAGGCATTCATTTAGATGTGCTTTTCTGTATTTTTGAGCTAAAATAATTTCGCTATTCTAACCTAATTTTCCAGATTTCTTGGCTAATAAAAAAGGACTCAAAAAGCTTTAAGGTATTAGCCTCCTTTCATTCTTCATGTCATAATTTAAGACTGTAGATCCTGAGCTGTATTTGCCATTTTACTCTCATTTGCTCTACCATATATTGTGCCTATGGTACAGTGCACCCCATTTTAAGAAGTTAATCCAACAGTAGAAAAAGCACATGCTAAAAAAATACTGTTTACATGTGGGATTAAAGGAATACTTGATACCATACAAATTAAATATACCAATTTACAGCAATACAAAGGATTAAGAGGGAAGTTTTTTTGCAATCAGAACAACGTAATGTAGAGACCACAAGTTCAGTGGAAAAGAAGCTATATGCTGGTTTCAAAGCAGCTACAAATGTTGGTTAGATGTCCCATCTAGGAGTGCCATCTGGTGGGAGCCCAATACAATATTTTGAATCCTACATTGGACTTCCGGTTGTCCAACTATTTAAAAGAACCTCTTATCCAGAACAAAATTAGGAACCAGAACACAATCCCTTTACAATATATGTCAGTCTTTTTTCTTGAGACAAAATGTTGACAATTTTTGTGTGAATACAGATACGAGTTACTGTGGCCTCTTACATGCATATCATTGTTTCTCTACAATACAAATGTTCTCGCATTCTATCACATTCCTTAAACAATTGATTCAAACTAAAATTTTTATGTGAGCACGGCTTTCGTACTGCGCTTCCTTTTTCCCCTTTGCAAACCCAACCACTAGCATTTTTCTGCTTCCTGTTTGGAACCAATAAAAGGCAGGGTAGTTAAAACAATAATCAAAGAACTGGTAGAATCACATCTAAAATCCATTCAGTTAAATAAAAACCAGTGTGATAAATAACACAAAGAAATTAAATACAAGATTCTTCAATATATGTCAGTATGAAGAGGGAAAAATGTGAAACCCTCGAGTAAATGCACCATCTTCAGCAGTATGAGGAATTAGTTTTCTAAAAGCACGCAACTCAAATGTACCTCTTTAATTTCCCGTTAAAAAACAGTGCTAATAAGTAAATGAAAAGAACGTAACTACAAGCAATGTATTTCAATAACATTTTTCTTGCTGCAGGCTGTATTTTTATTATTAAATAAACACTACATAAAATATAATAGTGATAGCAGAAGTAGACAAATTGAAGTTGTTTATGTAGCTGCATTTGATTAACAAGAGTACCATTACAGACAACGTTTTTAAAATACAGACTAAAGGAAATTTTTTTCTCCTCCTAAAACAGGACAGCATTTGTCATCTTTCTTTCCTACCCTAAAATTTTCTCTTGTGTGGAAAAACTGAAACCACAGAATCTTCACCATTATTGACAGCATCTCCATTCTGAAGAGAAAAATGTGTCTCTTTTGTCTTCCTGCACAGACATATGTATTTTCATTATAACTGTTTATAAAGAAACATGAAATCTATCCACCCCTTATTCCATACCATTTATGTCATGCTCAGGTTACACTCTTTTCCATACATTCTAATTAGTCACCTATAGTAGTCATGGTAGTGGTAACATACAGTATTATATAGTAATTAACATGGTACAATTCAGTTCATGGGCTATTCTCACCCAGTATTAAATCTCCTTGAGGTACACACCGGACCTCTCCGTTCTTTTGCATCACCCACCAAGTGTATCCAGGTCCCTGAGCAAAAACAATTCCACGAATAGGTTTGCCTTTTCCTGAGGCAGGATTAGCCCAAACTGTTTTACCCAGCTTATTTCTTACACGCACTACAGGAACTTTATCCCCTTCTACAGTACGTAACAGGTTTGATTGGGCAGGTCCAGCTCGGTTGGCAGATCCCCTAGTATTGACTAACCAGGTGGCCCTTGCCAAGTGCGTATCCCAATTTTTGAATGTCCCAGCGCCCATTGCTTTCAATGTAGTCTTTAACAGTCCGTTGTATCGTTCAACTTTCCCGGAGGCTGGTGCATGATAGGGGATGTGATACACCCACTCAATACCATGTTCTTTGGCCCAAGTGTCTATAAGGTTGTTTCGGAAATGAGTTCCATTGTCTGACTCTATTCTTTCTGGGGTGCCATGTCGCCATAGGACTTGCTTTTCAAGGCCCAGGATAGTGTTCCGGGCGGTGGCATGAGGCACAGGATATGTTTCCAGCCATCCGGTGGTTGCTTCCACCATTGTAAGTACGTGGCGCTTGCCATTGCGAGTTTGAGGGAGTGTGATGTAATCAATCTGCCAGGCCTCTCCATACCTCAGGGGCTGCGACTGTGATTGCTGTGAAAACTTTCGCATCATTAGGAATTCAAATTTCCGAATTTCAAACACGCATTTGTTTTAATGTAGATTATATTTACACTGAATAATCATGCACTTTACCTACATGCACAATCATCCTGAATTTAATATTATGATCTAAAAAATAATTTATATATTATTATATTATAAATTGCTTAGGATATGTAGAAACCACTCCAGCGATGGTCTTGTGTGAAACCAAAGCAGTTTGCAATCCCAGTAACATTATCACAGAATCCAAATAATTGACATATGATATCTAAACTACAAAGTTAACTCTAAGACAATACCTGTGATAAAATACAAACTTTGACAGTAGCTAGGATTGAGAATTACATAAAACCTAGTGAAGATACAGTTGCTTACACCTACCTTAAGGCTTCAAGGATGTCACAGCTGGATGTTCCCTTTACACCTGGAAAAAAAGAGGAAAAAGAAAGCATTGGTGCCAATTTATTTTTAAAAGCTTTTAGAAATGTTATCAGCTGACAAAATTTTAGGTCCGGTAATAATAAGATTCATCCACAGACACTGACTGAAGCATAAATTTTGGTTTGTGTGAACAAATCCAGTATCTCTACAGAGCTCTGTATATTGTGTTTCAAACTGATACATTTCTGGGTTCATTTCTGGATGCTAGACAGCCCTGACTTTGCCTGATGGAAGCAAAAGTGATTCTGAGTCCCAGGGAACTGAAAACAAACTGCAAAGAATCAACATTGTGATGAAAAGAAAAAAGGAAGATTTTAAATTACATTTAAAAGTTCTTATTTACTTAGATACATAGGCTCTTCCTTTCAACGTTTGGATTCCTGTTTGTTTGTTTTTTTCCCTAATATGATTGTTCTCATGCCATCAATGAAAAACACTGTTGATATTTTGTTTTTAGAACTATGGAAAATTAGAATGATTAACACAGTTGTAGAAAATGTAGTGGACAACAAAATGTTCTCATCTCTACCCAGGCCAGCAGAAGAACAACCAGCTAAGAAAAATAAAATCAGTACACAGGATCCTTTTACACGTGCCAGCAGAGAGAGTCAAGAACAAGGAAGCCTTATGCACACAAGGAGACTTTTAAGAGGTACAATGCTTCAACTTCTTAAAAGGAGTGTCTTGTGAAAGTTTACTGCCTTTTTTCCCTTGTTTTACTGATGCACATTCTAACTTGGAGTCTAAAACTGCATTCTATTTAGCAATTTTTTTTACTGAAATTAGGACTTTTTACTGTCTCATACTCTATATTACTGAAAAAAAAAAAAACTTTGAAAAATTGGTAAGAGAAATACTTAGTAGACAAGATCACTGCAATTGTCAGTACACAGCAGTTAAAATAAGCCAGGAAATGGAGAAATATTTGTAGGAATTACAGAACATCAGACAACCTTTGCTTTCTACCTCTCCCGTAGCTCTGAAGAAAGGCATGAGGAGCCAACAAAATCCGCCCATTCTGTGAACTGAGCCCCCTGACACAAGGCAGAGGTACTGTAAACACCTTCAGAGACGAACACACACCTTTTCTGACAGCAGTTAGCTACGTTTGAGGTATTCATTCACCAGAATTTCTTGGTGCTCTGCAGAAAGGGAGCCAAAGCCCCCTTGCCACAAGGTGTGAAAGCATTCCGTGCCGCTAGCGGCGCTGGCTTCTGTCCCTCCTGTGTTCCTGCCCACAGAAACACAGAAGTGTCGGGTGAGAGGATGCCAGGAGCCCAGCTCCTTCTTAAAGCAGGACAATGCCCAGCAGCACAGCAGGTCAGCCACGCTTTGCCTCAGTGAGCCTTCAAGGAGGGAAATTCTGCGTCATCCCCAGATATCTGGTGCCGATGCTTCACAACTGCTTGGCAAAGGCACGTTCCAGCAGCGCTGCCGCCAGCACAGGGGTCCTGCTGGGAAGGTGTCCTCTTCCCTTTCCCTGTGCGACTGCACTCTCATTCTGTGCAGCTGCGATTTTGTCCTTTGTTTTGTATCTCTTAACCCCACAGGTTTTGGCATTATAAAAAAACTAGGTTACAGTGCAACAAAAGCATAAGGACACTGTATGAATTCATATCAGTACATAATTTAGGTATCATCATTTCACTGCTGCAGAAGAGACATCTTTGCATTATTAAACATTTTCAGAAAGGACTGAAAGCCCCCGATCTTCCAGTGCTTCCTCAGAAATACAGCTCTGCAGCTTTAAAATTTGCCTGTACTTTCCCTCTCGTCTCACTGCAGGCAGGGAAGGCTCTGCAGCAGCCGCCTCACCCTATCAATAAGGTTCGGGCAGCCAAGGTGGAGGATGGGAGGGGAATGGAACTGTCCCAGCTCCTCCGTGAGATCAGGGCAAAGTATGAAACGCTCATCACCAGAAATCAGATAAAGACCATCATCTCAGCAAGGACCCAGGTAATGACTTCATGCAGACATACACCTTCCAGAGCAAGGAGACAACCCTTGTCTGTACAATTCCTCCCTCGGCCTCTATGAGGTACAGTATTTCCTTTTCGATGCAGCATATTTTTGGGGAAGGGATTTTGATTTTACTGCAGTAAGATTTGAACTAGAAGATACGGAAAAGGTTTTGTTTAGGGTATGAAATTCACACTAAAGGAGCGCTGTGTAATTCATCCGGATGCTTTTCTGTACCTGCAACAGTGATATTGCTGGGATTTAAAAATGACGACATATGCAGTAACACAGTAACCTCTAGCACCTTTCAGTTATCCCACAGGAACTGAGAATCTTGAAAATCAAAGGCGATGTAAAGAAGCCATGTATATAAAGAAAGCTTTACTGTTTTTAGCACCTATATTAAAGAAAACAGCACCTTTTCAGGAACTGTTTTATATTGTTCACAGTAAAGCTGTCATACTTTTAGCAAATATAATTTGTTCTTTCATACAGATTTATTAAATGCTATAAACACATAATGCTACTGTTTTAGATTTACACATAAAGCATCTCTAAAACCTAACTGAACTTTGAAATAAAATGGAAAAACAACTTACAGCCATCAAATGCCAAGAAATTCAGGCTGAAAATTAGGTATTATATCACCCTGTTGTACTTAGGCACTGCAGAAATTCTGGAGGGTTTTGTTTGTTTGTGTTGGTTTTTGTTTTTGTTTGTTTGTGTTTTGTTTTTTTTTTAACCACAGGCCAGATTACTGCTGTAATCTGTCTGACCTACACTCTAATCCCGTGGCAACTATAAACCAGATGGTTAAACCGTGTCTGTGGTGATGTTTGGCACACAGCAGCCAACGTGGACCGATACGGTCTCATCACATAAACTCTGCAGTACCCAGGCACAAAAGGATAGCCAAAGATTACTGAGAACTCACTTGTGGATTAGTCAAATCTAGAGTTCCCACCACAATGATGTCATGACAAAATTACAGTAGGTTAGTATACTAAGGAGGGAGGGGGGAATTGATCTTATTTTACTTGCTTTGTAACACCTGAATTAAAGTTTATTTTCTTAGAGTTGATGGCATCGTGAGAATCTACATAAAGGTCTAAAATAGGCAAAGGAGCATGCAGAGTTTCAAGTGCTTATGGCACCTTCACCACTTGCAGTAAAACTCAAAACTGTAGAGGAAAAATAACTTCCATAAGATAAAGAATTATTCTAGAAGTACAACGCAGTAACATACAATCGAAATCAAAGATGAGTTCAAATCTAAAATGACCCCACATATGCTCAGGGTTGGTTAAAAAAATTATTTGTAATAGGAAAAAAAACAAAACACATTTACCTGTAAACACAACACAGTGCTTGGTTGACTATTCACTTTTGGTTTTGTTTTTAGAACAACTTTCAGGCTTAAGGATGACAAATTATCCCAAATAATGTTTTAGATTAAGATTAAGCCTAGGACAAAGAAAAGTTGTAGATTTGGATATTTGAATGAATGGAGGTGCTTGCTCCAGAACAATCTGAAATCTAGTCAATGACTACATTAGGCAAAACCATAATTACAGCTATTGTCAACTGGAATGCATCCATGCAAGCAATCAAAAGCATTCCCTTTTTTGCCTATTTCATTTTAATATTTTTAAATTATCTTCTTTTTTGTGTATATATATATATATATATATATCTCCTGTAGCTAGAAGCAGCTACAGTTAAAAGAATGGACAAAGATGCAGAAGCGTTAAAGGCAGCCAGAGCAGAACTCTGTGAAGCCAGGCGGCAGTGGCACCATATGCAGATCGAAATTGAATCTCTCCATGCTGTGGTAAGAATCATAAAATGATAGTCAAAATCTCCTGGAAAAAACAACTATCTTTCTTGATGTAAACTATTCACAAACCAGTTTATGGAAGAATCATCCACTGTACAGCAGAAATACAACAAACACAAAAGGCAGAGCTTTGCTGGGGGTTTTCAATTTGTCACACAGATCACTACCCCACAAGCAACAACCAAGTCAACTGCTCATGTTTTAGAGCACCGTGCATCTTGATTAAAAATCTGTCATTTGATGGGTAACACGATTCATATTTCCACTTCTGCCAAGCATGTATTTGCATGGTATTCCCCCACCACGGTCCCAATTATTCTGCCTAGCAAACTCTGATCAGGTTTACTGTAAAAACTTTTTCTGAATGGGTGAACCAAATTCATCAATGGATTTGTGACAGAATACATCAGCCATGTCCTGAGTTCTGTAATATATTTAAGAGAACAGAGCACTCAGTTTTCATGCTGTACTTAGCTGGCTATCGTTCTAACCATACAGGTAAAACCAGCGATCTGCAAAATCAATGATAGTGAACTGGTGGTACAACAGGTGGCTATTTTGTTTTATTCTATCTTAAATTATTACAAATGTTACTGGAAAATATCTCAGCAAAAGTTTTACCATAAAAACTATACCCTTGATCCTAAAGAATATTCTTAAAAGAACTGATAGAAAAATACATTGTCTGATTGTTAAGGAAAAGTGTATATAGCATCTTTACAGGCACACTTTTCAAATCTTAAAATATGAGTTAAATTTAACAGGAAAAGGGTTTGGAGCGTTCATTGCGTGCCACAGAGCAGCAGTACCACATGCAACTACAGAATTTAGAAGCTGAGATTGAATGTTTAGAGAAAGAGCTACAGGAAGTGAGAAGAGGTATTGAGAAGCAGCTTCGAGAGCATGAAATTCTCCTGAACACTAGGATGAAACTGGAGGAGGAAATAGCAACGTACCGCAGTCTGCTTGAACAGGAAGAGAGCAGGTACTTGTTGATTAGAGAAACTACTCAGATTTATCTTCCATTTCAGAATTTCCCATTGAACTAACCATCAGAACTGTAAATACATGAACCAATCATTAAAAAATTACAGCATAAAGTCCTTAGAAAGGTTTTCATTGTAACTCAGCTTTACCATTCCATACTTTCTGGATGCCAGCAGCATGTTGCAGCTAGCAGCAAGCTTCCTGCATCCTCACCCAAGGCACTGCATGTTAACGTAGGCTTTGTATCACATCAGCTGCTTGACACGGGTTCCATTTGTCTCAGAGCAGAGATGAAGCAAGTCCGTGTGTGTGAAGTTCCTGGAGAGGAGTTCACATCTCGTCCCGTGATGGATGCCCATTTGCATGCTGAATTCATGTCACTCAGTGCCATTCCAAGTCTGTGAGGTCACACATTTGGAGAGCCTACACGTTAGGACGCTGCTTAAGAATAAGTCTTCTTGGGACATTTTCCAACTCGTTGTGCCTGCCCCTATCCCTGGTACACAAACACCAGTAATGAAATGTAGACTTGAGCGAGGCAGCTACACCTCCATCAACAACAGAGGATAAGGAAAGGGCAAAATACTGCACTCTGCATGGATATCTGAACTAAAGCAGGCACACTGTTCTGACACCTTTCAGTGGACACTGCCTCCCTTACTCATTTCTGCAGAAAACACGGGTTTTTAGTCCAGCAACCTCACACAGCTGCGTAAGATTCCAGATAGGGGAGTCAGATTTAATGCTTCTAACTCTGAAAATACACACAATTCAGTATTAATAATATTAAATAGCTCTTCCTGGCACACAACCCACTCATGAAGAACTGCCAGAAAATAACAATGAAATGACACAAACATTTTCAGTAATTTTCTTTAGTTCTATGCTCAGAATAAGAAATCCTAACAAATAGTTGCTACAATCAGAGCTTCTCATCTTTCTCATATTCTAAAATTTTACACAGTTGCCTGTAAAACAAGTTATAAGTTAAAGTAATTCAATATTATTTGATGCTTGTAATAATTTTATTTTTTTTGCAGGTATCGTTGCTCTATACCTAATCAAAAGGATGACAAAAAGCCTACCACTAGCAAGATTACCTTTATGCTGCCTTCAAGTGAGTTTTTTGATACTCCCCCCTTAGGGGATTATGGCCTTAAAGAGGTTTCTAACTACAGACAAATTAATGGATATTACAGAAGGAACTTCTTCCAATAAAGCAGGAAGAAAAACACCCCCAGGTCCTGTGCCCTGACCTTACTCTTCTGCATACATGGTATATTTGCATTTTCTTTTATAGATGGTGTAAAGAAGCATGAAACTGAGAAGGTGGAATTGATGACAAAACAAGCAGTCCTAGATGGAAATATTATGAAGGAAAGTGCTGAAGCTCATGGCACTATACAGTAAGACATACATGAATTTAACAAAATAACAATTAAATGTAAATCGTGGGCATTATACATCAGTATCTCTGACTTTTCTTTTACTTAGCATCTGTTCTATCATTCCTACACAGCAAGGAAGCTCCAGAGTAGCAGTGGTACTTCTTCACTTTATATTGAATGGAATGTTTTAACAATAAATTAAATTTTAAAGTTCTTTTTATTAGCATTTACTTCATGAGCTAACAATGTCATGATGATGCTTCTAATTGCTATTCCTGTCAAGAATGAAACTATTAATAATTCATTTAGTTAAGACTGAAAGTAAAAGAGTCCATGCCATGTTTGCAAAGTCCCTGTGGGGCATATTTATGCACATAGATTCAGGCTTGGCTGCTCTGACTTGCTACTTGGAACTCCTACGTTTTGCCAATTACCGTACTAGAGCTTGGCTCCTCAGTGGGCATGTGAACGTTTGTTGGTATATTTTATTCTTCTTAATTTTGCTAGCACTACATTGCCTCATTCTTTTATTTTCTGCTACTTTTTAAACTCTTTTGTAGACTAGCATTTAACAAAACTTTTAAAACAAGCTGTAGCATACCCTGCCACTAACAATTAACTATAATGAGCTATTGAACACAGAAATTTAAAAATTGATGCTACCATATGGTCTACCGTACACATTCCACACTCGGAGCTTATTTCCATCTCACACTTTTATTCATCTTCCACTCAGTGTCTGACAGATCTGAATGTGGCTGCTTGGCCGGGCAGTTTACTGACCTGTGTAAGGCCCCCAGAATCAGACTTTTAGATTGAGATCCTGAAATAAATAGAGGATTACATCAGTAGGATTTGGGTGTCGAAAGATTATTTGAATCAGATGGGTTTTCATTCTCCATATTTTGCTTCTGTCCCCCCTTTTTTTTTTCTTCCTTTTTAATTAATTGTAGATTTACATTCTGAGGTTTGGATCTGAACTAGATTTTTCTCCTCCCTGTTTTGAAGGCTTTCAGATGCAGGAATTCAGTCCTGCCCGATATGGTACAGAGGTTTTGTACAAAGTATTTGAGGCTGGGTCCTAAACTTTCTCCTTGTAAGCAAACGCCCGATGTTCTCAGAGAAATGGTTTTGTATCAGAGGCTACATAAAAATACAACAGCAAGAATATAATGAAATACCCAGGGGAATGAAGCTGTTTTGAAAAAAAAAAAAAAAAAAAGGATAAAGATTCAATCTGGTGCCTAGTTTCCAATATAACTTGACTGTTACATGGTTTCTCATCACATTTTAAAAGCAGACCCGAAGATACATCTTATGTACTGCCTAAAGGATCATAAACACATTTGCTTTTTTGTTTCAGAACAGAAAAAGTGGATGAAGTTATTAAAGAATGGGAAGGTTCTTTCTTTAAGGACAACCCACGCTTAAGGAAAAAATCAGTTTCACTGCGCTTTGATCTCCACCTAGCAGCAACCGATGAAGGATGTTTGCACACTAAACAGAAAACTCTTCCAGACATTGAAGTCAGGCTGGTAATGAGGAGGTCGTGCAGTATCCCTTCTATCAAACCTTAACCTACAGCAAACTAACCCAAAGTTCATCCTTAACGGGCTCTGGAAATAAACTGTAGATGGACTTATACGGCCTCCTTCTGTCTTGCCACAGCTATGAAATCTTACTAAGTACTTTAACACAACAAAAACATACAAGTCTCTTAAAAGAAAGGGAGAAGAGCAAGGGAGTTAAGATTCCAAGAAACCTAACTTCTACTAGTTTTATACTCTGGGTACAGTCCTTTCATTTTCTCATTATTGTTGTTTTGTAGTATTTCTCCAAATATTAAAAAATTAAACTATGACTTTATACTTTGACATATTCTGTCTTTGTAAGAGAGAACTTGTTTTCTCCTTCTGGAAATGAGAACTGCATATTTCATTCTCTTATTCAATATTGCATATGTACAATGACTGATGAAACCTTGCAATAATTTATATCACAACTGTCATATTTGAAATATATTTTAAAACACTTTCTAATAGCAAAAAAATTACATGCAATGATGCTCTTAAACTATTCACAACATGTTCTTTTAAAAGTAGCTGGTATTTTAAAATATTTTTAGACAATAACTGAGCAAAAATTTCTTTCCCTTATCACACAGACATTTCTTAAAAGTGTTGTTGCAAACAAGTATTTTAGCCATATTGTTCCACTGACTTTCAAGCAGTAATTTCTATCAAAAACCAATCATTATCTTATTGGTCCATGCCCATCTGTACTACAACTTTCTTAACTATATCAAGTAAAATTATACCCCTTAACTGTTCAAAATTAAGGAGTCAAACAACTTTTTTTTTTTTTAATACTGGTATTTCATTCATTTTTGTGTGCTACAACAACATGAATTAAAATATCTTCAACAAATTCCTGTTTGGAAAATCTTTTAGGTAAATTGTGCTTTTGATCTCGTACATAATAGCAAATCAGTAATACACTGGGATACAACTATTATGGCTACAACTGAACGGACAAAGCAAGGGCTACTTATTCAAAGTAAAATTCTACCAAACCCATTAAGTATCCCCTACTACTACTCGAAGTAGCTAAGGACATGTACAAAGTGCAGTAGATGATCTTGCATCTGTACACAGAAAAAACAGAAATACAAACTCAAACATACCTTATGACGTTATGAGACAAATTTTATTAAAAATAAATAATGGTATTAATGTAAGAACGTTTGTTTTCAAGGATTTGTAAGAGGTATGGACGTCACAAGCTCTCACTGACACCATTAGGATTGCAGGGGCTCAAAATCCACAAAAAACATATACAGTATTTGCAGGATCCACAGCATGTAAGATTTAATTTGTCAGTAATTGCCCTGTTACTTACGGCATGTGTTAAAAAACTGATACTGCAAATTCCTCCACTGTTAAGTTACGCTTCTATCTTCTGTTAATGGTAAGAACAATGCATTTATATTGTCCATGGTTCTATACCTACTGTATAAAGCTGGCTAATTATCATTAACCTTAAAACTAATCTGGTGTTGTTAATACTTGAGTATTTGGCATCCTGAATGTAACAGCCTGCCCTAGTACTTTCACTATGCAGCATTTTTTTTGTGCTTATAATATGTACATTTTACGATACTTGAATTTAAACTAAGTTTTAATTGCTTTCAGGCACTTTAAACAGGGATACAAATTTACCAAAGTAAATGATAGTAAAATAATAAAAATAATAATAAAACTGAGTTTGCCCATGCATATTTTGTGAGTTTCTATGTGTCTATCTTGAAAGGGAATGAGTGAAAAAGAAATAGAAAATAAAAGTTGGAGATAAGAAAATCCGTAGCACTGCAACTGAGCATTTTCTAAAGCTCTCCTCTGCAGTTAGTAAGACCTAAATTCCCTAAGAGTCTTTATCAACACATGTAAGGTGAGCATCCTCCTGCTACAAAAATTTCTGGTAAATCCAGTAACCTCAACTATATCTAAGGCCCTCTGCTGTGAGTGCTGCACAAGAAAGATCAGAAGATGGCAGCTGGCTTACAAAATTTATGATCTAAAAAAGAAGCTGACAGGCAAAGATAAATAGCACGTAAGTATGTAACAGAAACTTAGCTTAATACACACACCTTTAGAACTCCTTCGGCAGACTGCCTTGTGCAGCTAGAGCTTGCACAGGCACATAACAATTATCATATAAATACACGGAAGGCACTGCCAGCTCTGCAGTAAACAGTAACGGAATAATCTTACTCACAGACATGTTTTTTTCTTTAGCCAGTGGGTGTTTGGCTTATTGTCTGACCCACGGTACTTCTTGGTGTTCCCTCATCTCTAGCCTAACTCTATTTTTTTTCCCCTGATGATAGACATTTCATTCAGCATAGTATGGAGCACTACTCTGGCCTTAACTTTGCAGTAAATCCTACACATTTTTTAGAGTTGAAAAATTATTGTGTATCTATAGTAGTCACTCTTATCTGGGAACTAAGCAACTAGGAAAAATTCACACATATTATTTCAACCATGCAATGGCCTGACCTTTCAGTTCCTGAAGCCATCTCCCTGACTCCACCGACAGCACAAACACATCCTGAGCTGTCCTGCAATGAGAAATTTATTCCATCAACATGAGGTTACCATGATTTAACACTCGATTCAACAGCTCGTAAAAATATACAGCTTCTGTTTGAAGTTTGAAACAACTGGCATAAACCCAGTTATCCTGTTTTATGATCGTGAAACCTGAGGCTAAAAGAAAAAAAAAAAAGACTACAGAACATTGTAATAGCTGGTTTCGTTAACACACAACATTCTGTAGGCAGCCCACTCTTACCTGTACAAAGGTTTTTTTCTTCATGTGGGACTTCCAGACACTGACTTTGTTAGCTACATTAAAATTTGTTTTTACTCTAAACCGGATTCAAGTGTGCATCCTGGCCCTAACTGTATTTTCTCCCTTTACAGTGCATATATAGCTGGAGATCTTTTGCACTACTCGCAAAATCCTTCTTTTCAAATTTCAAGAGCTTATGTTTTTCCTAATAAACTACTCAAACTACTCAAGCTTCCACTGGTGTCATCGTGAACCTCATGTGGGAGTAGGAAAAAGAAGCACTCATGGTAACATCTCACCCTCATCTTCTGTAACTTTGCAGAATTCAAGACTACAATACTGAGGACTCAATAACATGGCACAGAACTCTTCACTGCTGGGCTGCTAATTAAATCCAGACCAGCTCAGCTATTGCCACCTATTACCTGCAAATGTCTGAGGTAAAAATGAGTTTCATCGTCTCTAATGAATACATGTCCTCATTACAAAGCTTATGCAACTGTTGCTAATTAAAATAGTTGAATAAGAGTGAAATAGTTGGAGCCCCCTGATTAGAATGATAATGCATAAACAAACCTATTAAAGTACATATGCTATGCAGTATATTAAAATGTGTAAAGGCAAAAATTTATCACTGTCTCAACATGGATATTAGGCAAGTAGCAAAATAAAAAATGTAAAGTGCATATATGCGAAAACACATATAAAGATCCAGAATTATTAGTGTGGAAACTGAGGATCAGTAAAACTAAATGACCATATTCAATATTTAACTAACCTATGCCAAATTATAATGTAATACTTTCAACATTAAATGCATTTTAATACTACTGTTATTAATAAATTAGAGATGAATGCATGAAGCAGTCAAAACAAGAAAACACGAGGCTATTTTTCACCTCTTGTAAGAATTTTCTCACCTTTTCTTTACAAATGTTCTGTCCACACAAAACTGGTACTCAGAAGATGCGTATTTGGCTTTCTGGAGATCTTTCCAATTTTTACATTCTTTCCTAATCAAATTGAAATCAGATCATTTTGCTGTATTTCAACAAACTGGCCACAGATAACATGCTGTAAGCTGATAGGGGTAGAGTTCCTGGCTCTTTATTTGTTCATAAAAGCATGCTTATTTAAGACCAAAAGCAAGCTGGGCCAGCCAAACAGCAGGCATCAAGAAGAAATGGGCCTAATTTGCAGCAGCTTCATATCATACTCAGTTTCTTCTTTTCCTCTTTTAGTGTCCTTTTGGATTAGGTAGGTATGATCTCTTTTTGTTGGAAAAAAATCAAAGAGATTTCTAGTATCTTTTCAAGAATCTTCGACGTTTGTCTTTCCTTCAGCTGCCACATTCACTAGGTGCACCAAATTCATCCCTTACGTGTCTATAACTTGATCTTTCTAGCCATATGACAGTATTTCAGTCCTCAACTTCATTTTCATTCTACGTTCAGTCACTCTTTTACATTCAGAAACAGTGTTTTCACTGTACAAACGATTCCTATACTGGACACTGAGCTCTGCCATCCTTCACATTCCTCCATCATTCAGAACTGCAGGCCTTTTATTTGCAAGCCTTTTACCTCATGGGATTCCTTCACGAGCCTTTTACCTCATGTGATTCCTTCACGATGCCCACAAACCGTTCTGGATTACCCCAGCTCTCCTGGAATTATCTGTGCTGCAGCTCTCAATCTCCTGCGATTCAGCCCAAGCGTTTGAGGTGGTCGTGCTGATTTAGTTCTGAAGCACAACCCACACAGCCCCAGAACCCGCAGTCCTTCCCACAGCCCTCCTCTAGGCCTTCCTCAGAGCACAACCTGGCGTCGAGGCACAGAAACCTCCCCGGGTGCCGAACCGGGCCGGGCCTCCCTCCACAGGGACACCCTTTCGGGGCCGAACCGCCCGTTTTGCACATAGAAACAGTTCCTGGGCGCTACCGGGCCGCCTCGCCTGCCCCTCGTTCACTCTTTGACGGGGTTTATCCAGGGCCAAGCCCCGCACTCGCTGCCCCGCACCGGAGCCGCCCGCGTCGCCTCAGGCGAGAGGCGCGAAATGGCGGCGGGCACGAGGCGCCGACCGCCCCTCCCCGCAGATTCGCCACGGGGCAACGCGACTCTTGCCGCTCCCTGCCCGGCCGCGGTGACAGCGGCGAGGGTGGTAGAGGGCTGCCCGGCACGAAACGGGCTCGGTGGGAGGATGGAGGGAGGGCGGCCGGTTTCCCTGTCGAAAGTGCTGAGAGGAACGCGAAGGCGGTGCGGTGCCTCCCTGCCGGTAACGGCGGGGCCCGGCCGCACGCCCCGCCTCAGCGCAGCGCCGTTGCTTTCCGTGCCCGCAGATTCGCCACGGTCTTTCCGGGCCTCCGCTTAACCCCAGCGGGACGCGGCGAAGTCCGGGGCTTGACAGGGGCTTAGGGGCGAGCAGCGCAGCCCCAACGACCTTTTCCAACGCGGTTACCCGCGGGCTAGAGGAGGGCGGTGGCTCTGTGTCGAAAGTGCAGAGCGGAGCGCGCAGGCGCTGCCCTCGCCTGGTGGGGAACAAAGGGAGCGCGGCCGGCGGCGACCGGGTGAGTGGCGGCGGGGGGGGAGACTCGGGGTGGCCCCGCACGGCTCGGTAGGAGGCCGGCAAGGCCCGGGGAGCGGCTGAGGTGAGGGCGCTGAGGGGCCAGGTCCCGGCCGCCTTCCCGTTAGAGGCGGCTGGGGAGGCCTCAGAGCCCCGCACGAACCGGAGAGGGGCTGCCCGCCCTCAGGGGGCTCCTCCCCGGGGGGCTCCCCCTCACGGGGCTCCGTCGGTAGGCTCGGGGCCGCCGGTGCCTGGCGGGCCCTGGGAGCGGCTCTGTGGGGCCGGCTCCGTTCCTCAGGGCGCTGCCGGCCTGCTGCGGGCCGTCCCGGAGCCCCCGCGGAGCTTCAAGGCGGAGAACGGCGGCGGGTGCGAAGCTGAGGGGGTGCCGCCTGCCTCCGGGGTGCCGCCGGGCTGCTCGGAGAAACGCCGAAAAAACAGCATTTGGTCCTAATACTTCATCCCTAGCCGCTGATGGGCTGGTTGCTAAAAGATTAAATACGGTCACCTCTCACGGTCTGTGCTGCTGGCCTGCGTGGTCATTATTTTTTGAACTGTTTGAAGGAGCTGCTATTTAATCCGGTTATTTATATATTTGTACCGTATGTCCTGAAACTGGCTGTATAAAATGGCTGGGAGGGGGGAGAAGAGATGCTTAAAATCTCTTGGCATAGACAGGTTTTATTTTACAGCTCTTTAAGGCCAGATTCCTTTGAAAGTATATTCATTTTTCAGTGAACGCCTTAATTTTCAGAAGTTTTTTTGTCTTTATTTCAAAATTGGTCAACTTTTTTTTTTTTCTTTAGTAAAGATAAGGGAAGGCAAAGGTTTAATATTTAATAGCGTGGTGTTCTTTTGTTTTTCAGAATTACAAATATAATGTCAGGTGGCTGAAAATTTGCCTATCAAAATGTCAAGTAAGTTTTCAGATTTTTCTTCCTTTGGTGAACCTTTAGGTCTGGTTCAGCAGAACCTGTTCGTGAGATAATCCTGTTATTCCTTGAATGAAAGGGAATGATAGGAAATGTAGTTACTTCTGACCAGACTCATGGCCTCAAAGCTTGCTGTGGCTTGTTTCTGGTGCACCAGGTGTAACTAGAGCTTAGCTTGCTGCTGATTCTCTCTGAAGTCTACGTTAACACGCCAAAGACTGATCGAGTCCAAGTACTCGATTTCATAGAAATTGCAGTTATTGCAGCTTCTCCGAAATCCTGCTGTTTGCTTATTTTCTTTCAGTTTATGTGTACATAAATGCATTTCACAGTCTTTAATCTCCTGCCTAAATAAAAGACTGGCAATGGTGTGGTCTTAAATCTTTTAAATTCTTCTATCGCTTGCATTACACTCTGTGGTGACAGAATGCAAAGTGTTTGGGAGCAGACTCTCTGTTTTTTGTAAATCACTTAATGTTTACCACAGTGGATGCCTTATAAAAAAAAAAAAATAATTCAAATTTTCAAGATTATTTTGCTTACATTTATATCTTAACAGAAAGGCCATCTTATGCTCCACCTCCTACCCCAGCTCCCGCAACCGTAAGTATAGTGATTTTTCTCATTAACACAGATACCTGGTAAAATAGCCCTTAGTAATTTCCAGAGCAGTAATGGTGGAGTTGCAGCGCCTTCCTGTATCGGGAAACCGCACTAGTTGTATTTCATTATTAATGTGGTATGCACTATTTACATTCATCTCACTTTTTTGGGCACTTTCTGAAAGAAAAGCTGAATAAACTTATTTATCTTTATGGCCAGATCCTGCAGATACTTTTTTTTTATAAGCAGTTACTAGGATTACTTACACGTGTAGCCATTTTAACTTAGGCAGATAACATTGGACTCTTGGTCTAAACTTATGTTTGCATCGGGTTGCAACAGTATACTAGAATAGTTAAAAACAAAGCAATATATTTAATTCTAAAACTTCCTGGTCAACTTGTGGCCAAACCATGAGCAAGCAGGGCATGCCTTTGTGCTTCTGTTGTACCTAACCCATTTTCAGCAGAATGCAGAAGTACACAAAATTCTGTTATATTGGCTCAGAATAACGAAACACAAGGGTCATCTTATTCAAGCTTCTTGAAGTCACTGATATTTTGGAGTCCAATGCATGAGAAATACCTTAATTTATAATAAAATAGTGTGGAATGCCAATTAGGAAAATGCGGGAAGTTTTGAGTCCTGCCCAGTTGCAGTCATGCATGTATGAAAACACACGGAAATAGCATGTTGTGGTTAGAAAAGCACCTGAGAGCACATGCATCTCTTGCATTTGTTTCTAAGCAGCTTGCATTTTAAGAGTAATACTTTCACATGGAAAAAATATTAATCTTTGGTACAGAGGAATAAGATGCTACATTGAAATTCATTCTTACCAAAGAGAATTTGGAAACTGTTGTCCAAGGGTGTCCCTGGTCTCTGCATCTGGGACAAGAACTGCAAGAAGGGATTTAGATTAAATGTGATGCTTTAAATTTACTGTGCTATACTTTAAAGGTAGTTGAATATATCATGTATAAGTTATGTTCTTAAACACTTACAGAAATAAAACATTGTTTTGCGTAGTTTGTTCAGAGTTTTCATTCTGCATACAACTTAATAGATTTGTGCCGCTGTTAGAAGGAATGTGATGACATCCACTCTTACAACTGGATTCCTGCATACATGTGTGATTCCTATGGGACACGGTGTGGATACAGATGTTAAATGGTGTATACTGACACGGTACATCATTTAGTCGAGTTAGTAAGTCTTCAGGAGGATACATGAAACAAAAAAATCAAATCTTTGATTAGTGACATACATTGCTTGTCTTTCATATGTGTTTTTTATTACTTTAGTTGCATACAGTCCTTGAGATGATGGTCTGTGCTCTGTTAACGCAAGGTAGAAAGGAAAAGGAGACACATTGCTTATTCCTCCACAGCCACTTTGAGATCCTGTAGTCAACAAAGTTTCAAGATTTCTCTTTAAGTAGCATTACATCTTAAGTAGCAAATCTCCATGTAATGCACGATAGCTACCTTGTAATATTTACCTCCCGTTTTGCTTAATTCTTTTTGTGCAAACGGAGACTACCATTGTCATTTTACTATGGGTCAGTGTTACTGTAACACTATCTTTAACAAAATCGGATGACATCTTATTAAATAGTGAATGTGTATGTCGTCATCACAGG
Source organism: Aythya ferina (assembly GCF_964211825.1). Lineage (NCBI taxonomy): Eukaryota > Metazoa > Chordata > Aves > Anseriformes > Anatidae > Aythya > Aythya ferina. The sequence goes on from NC_140321.1 coordinate 5,443,259, forward strand.
CACACAAACTGAGTAAATGTCAACTGCTGTGACTGAGATTCTGAAAGCTGGGTAATAAAGCATGTATTTGAAGGCTGACTGTTATAGGATGCTTTTATTTCGTACTTGTATTGTTTAGAAATAAAGTGACTACAGTATGTCTACATGCAGTTGAAAGCTTTGCAAGTTAATGTAGTTTAGCTTACAGGTTATTTTTGTTCCATGTTTGTATCTGTCATGCTGTGGTTCCCTGGAATACTTAACTTAATCATAGAATTTCCACAACTGTAATCTAGAATGGGTATGTGAGCAAATGAAATTAAGACTGCTGGAATGTTTCTTACTAGGGCTGAAGCGGGACTGAAGTGTGAGTCACGGTGTAGGTAACACTCAAATTCTGAGCAACACTGGAGGATAAGTCATTATGGACTGGGATGCAAGGACCACCACAGTCAGGACCTAATCAAAATCACTGTTCAATAGCTGATCCACTTTTTACAACAGAACTTGAATTGTGCATGACAGGAAAAACAAAAGGCTGGAGCAAGATGTGTGAGAGAAGGCGAAGGACAGCGAACCTTCTGGTACTTGATTGTATGTAGATGACAGCTAACAAGGGATTGTAGAGAAATCACGGGTTTTTTTCTGCCTTACGGGATGTGAGAACAAACTGATCCACCTTCAAGAGTGGATAAAGATGTGTTGATTAACTCCTGAAATAATCTCTGATTCAGTGGTCAGTTAAGATCAGTTTGTAGCTTCTAACCTGTAGATTGTATTTCAGTGCTTCCTCAACTCTGCCAGTCTGCAGCCAACCTCACGAGAGGCGGACGTCTCAGTGAATCGTCATCTCTCTTGGTTTTTCTAATCCCACAGTTCTACAAAATATTTCAATTTGCAAATAGCCAGTAAAGTCTTTCAGTACTGGTATTGCTGCACAGGTGGTGCTCAGAGATTTTCTTCCTGCCTATTGACAGCATCACACTTGTTGGAAAGGTGGATGAAAAGCAGGCAGGGATTTTCAGTTACAGTAGATACTGACTTGGGATTTTTGCCCCATTCCTGTGTGCTGTGTTGCCTTATAAGTTTAACCCTTTGGATATGAGGATCTTCATGAACTTCTTGGTGCCTTATTATACATTGGAAAGTTTTACTAGACATGAGCAGGATTTATGGAATACTTGTTTAAACCAGTTGCACATCTAATAGAAATAAACCCACCAACTTTGGACAAAAATTGTAGCAACGTATTTGCTTAAAATCCTGTTTCCTTAATAGGTTTGTATTGGAGTAAGTTCTGTGTGTTGAGAAGATATCAACTGCTACACCTCATTTGCTTGTTTAAACTCTGATTGCTTTTGCATGCCATATTGCAGTTCACTTTCATTTCTGTGTTTTCCTCGTTTGAGCTCATTTCTCATTCGTGTTTTTGTCTCATTTGTTTCCATCAGCAAATGCCCAGCACACCAGGGTTTGTGGGATACAATCCATACAGCCATCTGGCCTACAACAACTACAGGCTGGGAGGGAACCCGGGCACCAACAGCCGGGTCACGGTAGGAGAATCAACTATTACATCATCCGGCAAACAACAGGAATTGACCAGAAATGGCTTTAGAGTTAGGTTCTTCTGAATCTTGGCTGATGCCACGTTTTTCTAAAAAACAAAATTTACCTCTGATTTTTACTCTTCACCCCTATCCCTTCCCATTCACTTTGAAACTTTTTACAGGAAATGGACTTCCATTTGAAGAGGGGGAAAGAATACGTGGTAATCATGTATGATGCAGAACTCCAAAGAGACAGACTTTGTGGTCTTCAGTGACCACTGCATGCTTAGGGAGAAGGTCTGTAGTGTGGGCACAAATTTTCCTTGGAGGGAGCTGCTATTTTTTTCTCATTAAGGCTTATTGGCACAAAAGTAAGGAAGAATACTTTGCAAACTAGGGTTTGTTAATAGTATTGCATCATACTATTGAGCCGTGCAGGAGATGTAAGCCTTTATTTTTCTTTCCAGTCTTAGTCTGATATTAGCTGTGTAAAGTCCCTAGTTCAGAAATAATTGTTTGAACAGAAGTGTGATGATCATCAAATAGAATCCTTTCAGATCTTCTGTTAATCTGTAGGTGTGTAGAAAAGGGATGCTAAAAACGTTTTTAATGGAGTAAATAGTTAGCTGGAGTCAGTTTGTGACAGGTGACAACTACTTTCTAATACAGGTAAAGTCTTGAGCATTAGGTGTAGTCAAGGAAAAAAAAAAGAAGACTGGAAGCACATGGTTTTCATAACTAACAACAGAAGAGTAAACCCCTGATATTAAAAAAAAAAAAAAAAGTTAATTAAAAGTTTCTTTAATTTTCCTAGTAAGATTTTTCATGTAAAAATTTCAATCTTAAAACATCTGCCTTGTTCAGAATATGGTATAAGGAAAGAGTTTTTAAAGGAACACGTATATGGTACCTTAAATGAAGTATACTCTTAGAAACCTTCTTTCTAACTTCATATATGAAGTTCATCTGGTTTGTTGAAATGTTTATGGAAAAAGACCTTCCCCATACAAGCTGAAACTTGACTGAACGTACTGTCTGAACATATTTTTCTTATACAAGAATAAGTTTTTTCTGAGAACTTTCATTGTTTCTGTACGTCATAAGCATATACAGCCTTCTGTGCCATGCATATATCAGTATATGTATGGTGTCTTTAAATTCCTGTTAATTTAAAAGCATTAAACAGTTTCCGTTAATGTTTTTCAAACCCATTTGTGTGTGTATATATGTATACATTTTGGTAATGCATATACCTCATGTACATTATTTATATCTATATGCAGTTCCGTATGCATTGTTTCACAGATCTCCATAAATTCAGCAAAGCAAAATATCAAAAAGAAAAATCTGAAAGCCGAATACTGCACATTAGCCTATATGGCCAAACTCCCATTATTTGTTTAATCTGTGGCTGTAGTTCTGAAAAAGCTTGAAATTGCTTCATATTTTTTTTTTTTATAAAAATGGTCCCACTTAATAAAATGGAACTCCTTGCATGTCTAAGCTCTTGAAGAGCGGAGGTTTTCAGAACCTGTGGTTGGTAGGGACTACAAGCTCATTGCTTTAGGAGAAGAAAGCCCTGCCAGATGTTTTGTAGATTGAGGGGACAGGAACAGGTGGGTGCAGCAGCTTTCGGTCAGTAACAATTACTGCTCAGTGTCTTTTTATTTAGTGCAAGCAAGGTGCTTGATGTTGTACAAACCTAAAGGAAGATACAAGCACACAAAGATATTGCAGGCTAATTTGGACAACTACAGTACAGCTTGGATACTAATAATGCACACTGGTGGATCACTTGCATAGGGGTGTTTTTTATAATGAGTAGTTTCATTTGCTCTGAATTACCACTGGCATATTTTGTGGACAAACACATTGCTGAAATGATTTGCAAATGAAAAGACATCCAGATGTCATGATCCTATCTTCACTCTCTGCCCCTCATCCCACAGTAGACACATTAAATTTGTTAGAACAGGTACAATAAATTGCTAACCAGAAGTGAGAAAAGCAACCTGCTGGAACTGGTGTTTTAATGGAAATTTCTAAGTTGTGCTTTTCAGTTTTTAGAATGTGGAGCCGATTTAGATTTTTATCTAGTTGCAGTTCTGTAAGTTTACAGATAAAAGGACAAATTTAGATTGAAAAAATATTACAATGAGGACCAGTTGTAGTACCTGTTCAGTTCTTTTTTGTGATGTTGCTTGCTTCTTGGAATGGGGGCGGAGGGATGTTTGTTTCAACTGCACAGGAATGAATGATTTCCAAAAATAGTGTGTATGGAAACTGTCCAGTGAGTACATTAACAAATGGATTTATTCGGTTCTTTCATAGGCTTCCTCTGGTATTACCATTCCAAAGCCCCCCAAACCCCCAGACAAGCCCCTGATGCCCTACATGAGGTACAGCCGGAAGGTGGGTATACGGTATCGAACAAGTAATAATAAAAGTTAGCGTTTGTATGTGCTAACGATTTATTGCTATTATCTTAGTTTCAGCTTCTAAACTTTTACTTCTAACAGCCTGCACATTCTTTTAAGGGAATTGTAAAGTACAGATGCATTGCCCTTCAGAATAATGGCAGCAATAGTCTGTTCACACAGTTGCCAGTTGCTGGGGGGAAAAGGTTTCTCTAAAATGATAATTTACTACCACTGTCTCTGCTGACAAGGATCCACCCTGCCACATTCAGAAGTTCCTGTGACTTACTGACAGAACTTTTTTTATAAAAAGGAGATATTCCTTGCGGTATACTGGGCTTGGTACAGTGCTGTAGCTGGACTGAAGAGTAGCAATGAGTGGACTTTGCATGTTCTCCTTCACCAACCTAGCCTGTGGCAACGTTTACTTCGCTATTCTGTGAACTGATTGACAGAAAGTAGGAGAGAGACTCTTGTGGAGTCTGGAATCTGATTGGGCATGGGGAGGGCATGCGAGCCTGTCTGAAGCGGGTGAGCCAGAAGGAAATTCTTCTACCTCTGGTAAAGTATCTTTACCAGCCTATCTGTCTTAGGCCAAAAAACCAACAACAAAAAAAAAAAGTCAAGTGGCGCAGCAAGAAATAACACTGGCAGCTCTCTCCTTTTTTTTTTTCCCTATAAAGTTAGAAACCTTTTTGGTGGAGTCAGAACTTGTTGGAACTCAAATTGATCAGCAAGACTGAAAAATAATGTTGCATTCTGATCTGAAAAGCTCAGTGCTCTTTATCATAATCTACTGCTGGATGTGTTTACTCAGTAGCACTTTTTTTTTCCCAGAGATGCAGCGATGTGCATTTGAGAAGAGAATTAAGAGGGTTAAAAGCAATGTTCTCATGAAACCAAAGCCATTTCAGCAATTGCCCGTTTCAGTGACTTCCTGCCCCAGAAAATAATCGAGATAGTTTAGCCAGACATTCCTAACTTAATCCTGTTTTTCATGGTGGTTCCAGAAAGAACACTGAGATGACAATATAAAATGTTTAATTTGGAAGTATTTAGATATCATTAGTAAAGCTCCAGCTGTTTCTGTTAAGGTCTGGGACCAAGTGAAGGCGTCCAATCCTGATTTGAAGTTATGGGAAATTGGCAAGATTATTGGAGGAATGTGGCGAGATCTCACTGATGAAGAGAAGCAAGAGTATTTGAATGAATATGAAGCTGAAAAGGTAAATGGAAGAAATCTGGGATGTTTATTACAGCTGATTCTTCTAGGAACTGGTCTGAGAAGAAAAATTCATCTTACCCATGCAGTGGTGTATGAGGCACTCACGAGATCCCCTATATGTAACTTAATGGAAGTATGTCCTGACACGTCTTTTAGATTTTTTTTAAATAACTGTACATCAACTGTGACTGGTCAGTTTTTAGACCTAATTCAAAATGAAGTATTTATAATTGAGTGTCGATTTTAACTGTTTAATGAATGGATTTGATTGTACAACATCAGTGTTGAAAAGATTGTCTCAACACCAAAATCCTCTTTCAAAACTGGTGCTCTGCAACTACTGCTATTGAGTCATGAACGTGTACATAAAAGACTTCCAGTCACGTAGGGTCTGGTTTCCATGGTGTATAATCTGGTGTAACTCCATGGTATGGCATAGTGTTTTGTTTCCTAGTAGGAAAATGCTACCATTTTTAGGGTTTCTTGCATTTGTGTTGCTTTTTATTGATCTTCATGACAAAGATGACAGCTACATCATGTGTCTAGGTTGGTAAGTGTTGAGGACTTTTACAAGACTGTGATTCTAAGCTACAAGGGGAAACTTGTCCACCTGCTGTCTTGTGGTTAAGCCTGGTAGGCATCTGAGGTTGTGTACAACCTGGTCAAACCTGAGAAACTTGGAGCTGTTTTTATTCCAAGTCAATAGAGAAGTACTTCAAAGCTGGATGCTCTTAGTTGAAACAAAATCAAGGAATTCTTTTTCTTTTTTAACTTGGTAACAACACTTAGATTGTAAGCTCCTTGGGGCAGGGGCCATCTTGTTTATATTTTTCAACTGCCTAGATAGGTTTCCAGTCCTAATAATAAAGAAATTGACACCCTTAGGTACTTGCACCAATATCACAGATATATCTTATATTTCATTGGAAATACCTCAAATCTCTGTACAAAATCTAGACCAGGCAAATTTTAAATGACATAAAGCAATTCAAGGGGAAAATATTTCAAAGAAGGTGAAAATAGTGATGCAGTCCTGCTACCAGGAGACAGTAGTCTGGCTGCAGCATTCTGTATCATCCCAGTGCAGGGATGGATCAAAGAATACAAAAACATTAAGTGATTTTGAAAACTGGTTCATGGCATACTGGAATAAGAAAAGAGAAAAAAATTGTATCTATTATGTAGTTAGAAATCCAAAGAATTAAGAATATTTTAAGTCAACTTATTTTTTTATCAAAGTTCTGAAGTTTGATTTTGAACTTCAAAAACAAAACTCTTGTAAGACCTCTCAAGCTATTAAAACATGCCTAAAAGCCCAGCTAGTGTTTTTAAAAACATGACTGTGGAAGAAGTTCTAATTGGTTAAAAAAAAGAAATCAAGAGAATATGATCATTTGTGTATCCGCAAGATAGGTCCAAATAGATTTGTCTGTATATAACTACCCGTTGAGTTGCACCTAATTGTGTCAAGTCTGAAATTGTCATGTGGTGCAATCAAACAATATTGGTCACGTTTCAGATAGAGTACAATGAGTCCATGAAGGCCTACCATAACTCTCCTGCATACCTTGCCTACATCAATGCAAAAAGTCGTGCTGAGGCTGCGTTAGAAGAAGAAAGCCGACAAAGGCAGTCACGCATGGAGAAAGGCGAACCTTACATGAGTATACAGCCAGCAGAAGATCCAGATGGTAAGCAGAAAGAAATCTGTATGCTCATCCAGTGAGACAGCTTCATTGCAAGGCCTACAGCATAGAGAAATAATTGCCAGATATGGAAAATTATCTCTGTATAGCCTTCACAGTGCTTAACATGACTTCCTTCCTATTTCAGTACCTTCAATACTAATTTTCATGATCACACTTTTATTTTGTAGAGCCAGTAGCTGACTTTGTCTTGTTTCCAAAAGCTAAGGTGGAAAGGCAATGATAGAAATTATTCTAGCCCTTGATTCGGTGTGAAGTAATGCTTACAGTTCAAAAGAAATCAGTCTGCTTAAAATTCTGCGATGGCTTTAACATGTAAATTACAAGATGATTAGATGCCTGATTTAATCCAGCCTGAATGCAATTTTGTGCTTTATTACCAGAAGTGCATACTTCTGATAAGTAGAGTTCTGGTATGATTAAGAACACCTGAACTCAAATGTCATTTGAGATTGTTTAGAAAAGAAGAGTTATCCTTGCTATTGACAAGTTGATGAGAAAATTCTGCAAGTTTATTTGACTGCAAGGAAACGTACTCCACCCAGTGGGAAAAATTAGATTCATATAGTTAACGTCTACTTCTAAATTCATGACCAGATACATACTTGTTGAAACCTGAGGGTGAAAAATCTACTCAGTTACACCCTCTTTTTTTTTCCTCCTTTTTGTAAAAGCACACCCTTGAGATAAAGCCTGTGACAAAGAGCACTTGCCTGTGTGAGGTAACTGCAAAATGTATGTAAATATATTTAGTGTTCCAGTAGCTGGCATTTTAGAACTTTGTTCTGTTCCATGCTGCCTGGGCCAAATTGAGTCAGGCAGAGCCAGCTGACCTAGCACTGAGCTGGATCTGCTCATACTTGGGATGAAATGGCAAATTCTTCCCCATGGCAGAAATGCTGCTGTCAGTGCTGCATGTCACTAGGATCAAGAGCTTGTAGTGTGAAAGGAATCTTGTTAAGAGGACAAAGATGTTTACTAAGGAGACTGATTTACTTAATATTTCTTTGTCTCTTGCAAATCTATTGTCTTCCCGCTATTTTTTCTCTTTTCACTTCATTTAATCAGGTATCTCAATGGGAAATTGAACGTAACACTTTAAAATAAAGCAGGTAACTAGTTTAATGAAAGCTTCTTCCTTGGTAATATTTTCTGGCGTGATGTATTAAGATTGTCTTCAAGATCTCTGTGAGTAGTTGGAGAGTAAATTCCATTAGGAAAACTTCATGTGAAATAAATTCAGCTTCTGGACTTTACTACATGACCTCATTCTGAAAGACAATTCAGTTAACCTGCCAGTTAATGGATTTTAACACTCAACTAAACGTGACGTGTATTGACAGAAGTTTCTTCTACGTTTATTCCCTCACCAGTAGTTAATGCTGTTTAATTACTCTGCTTTAAATTCTACTAGTTAGACTTCAATTTCTAGAGCCCGAGGTAGGTTCTTGATACCAAAACTGCAGATTCTGGTTTGACTTTTTTAATTATATTGAAAAGCTTTACCTGCTCTCTGAACAAATACAGAAAGTCACAGCATAGCAAGCCCTCTGTCTTCTACATGCCAGAAGCTTTTGAGTGCTGCTAGGTACAGGAAGCATGCTTTATAGTTTCAGATGTTTTGTTCTGCTTTGTAGCATCAAACTTCATTTTACTTCTAAAATGATTACCTAGTATAATCCATAATGCTGTAGTTCACGTTAAGTTCTGTATCTATTGTTCAAGTTTAGTATCTTGTCATTAATTGGAAACTCTTTTAATTTGGTCAGGGGAAAAAAAAATTGACCTGTTAAATTCTTCTATCTTCTTGTATAGTTTATCCTCTAGATGCATGTCAAACAAGACTGTTTTTCCTGGGCTGACTTCAACTTCTTTTCTCTGCAAGAAGCTGATAAAACAACGAGCTCTTGACCTATGTGCATGTATATTTTTTCTCCTTGAAGTGTATTTTTTTTCCACTAGCTGTTCTCAAAGGAAGTGCATTTGTACCCCCCAAAATGTAGAATACAGTTATTACATTAACTGAAAATTAAATGTTACATTGCTTCACGTTTTCATCCCTCAGCATTTCAAAAAGTAAGTCATTTTGATCAGTGGTACAAAGCTCATTTATAGAGGAATGTCTCCTTTGTTAGTATTGTGACCTTCTATTTTTTAGTGGACTTTTTTTGGCATCATGATTAACCAGGAATGGCTTCTTTATTTAATGTATTAATAGCCCCTCTTACTCTGGAAGCAAGAAATAAGTTAATCTACGTTTCAGACTTGTGGGAAGATGCATGTAAAATACGTGCCGTAGCTGTGCCAGGGTGAATGGCACTCAATCCTCAAACTCTTTTCTCATTACATGATGTTATTTAATCAAGTACTTGTTGGTATGAACTTTGTGACATGACAAACTGGTGTTAGTTTTTTTTTTGTGGTTAATTACTGGTGACATTGGTACAGTCAATTAGGCTTGACACTTGCTTTGTGGAATTAAAGCAATTGCACTTAACTCTTGTTTCAGATTACGACGATGGATTTTCTATGAAGCACACAGCTACAGCTCGTTTCCAAAGAAACCATCGTCTCATCAGTGAGATATTGAGTGAAAGTGTGGTTCCTGACGTCCGTTCTGTTGTCACTACAGCTAGAATGCAAGTTCTTAAACGCCAGGTTCAATCCTTAATGGTTCACCAGGTAAGGATAAATGATACAAAGGCAGCTAAAACTTAATGGGGTTAGGCTGTACTCCAAGTCTCAGATCATTTGATCATCTACATGACTATTCTTGTTGGGTGTCAATGTTCTGTATGCTCTAAGAGCTAATCTCTGGGTTTTGTTGGGAGTGGCAAGATGTGAGGCTTCACCTTTTGTGCTGTTTTGTTAGTCAGAATTATGTTAAACTTGTCCTTTAGGCCATCTTAAGTACTAAATCCATAGCTCTTCATTATTAGAACCTTCTCTGTATAAAGTAAAGCTTCAGTTTAATAGGTTCTGATAGTTGTGGCTTTCAGTTGGCTTATTACTGTAATCTTGGTTGTTACAATCTTGTATCACAGTAAATCCTATTGAAACATTATTCCTTGAAAAGTAAATGTATGCAAAGAAATCTAGTGAGATCACATTTGTACATTCCAGCTAGCTTTGAATGGGCATACGCCCATATTTTCCAAACAAAAGAACTCTGTCAGTATAGTAAGTATACGTGTAGGCAAAGAAAACTGGAGTTTGACCAGAATAAGATAGAGATTTGTCACTTTTTTTTTTTAAATCACAAGATGGGGTAGAGCTTCCTATTTCTTTGAATTGTGGTCTTTCTGCATTAGAGGATGTAACTGAAGTGTCACGTGTGTACTATAGGGTGTATAAAATGAAAGAAAATATGTAGATTTAGATGATAAACTGTTCACCTTGACTCCATAACGTTTAAAATTTTATAAGAGGTCTAACAATTGTGAATTATTATACAGACCCATTTGTTGTTCATGCCTTTTTTATATGAACTTCTTAGCTATTGGGTGTTAGATCTAGGAAAACATTTTGGGATTAAGGGTGTTTAAAGCATGGGTACATGTTAAAACATTGGTCTAAATGTTTTTGTCCAGTTCTTCAGATGACTGCATAGTAAGCTTCTTACCATTTATTTATTTCCAGCGTAAACTGGAAGCTGAGCTTCTGCAAATTGAGGAGCGCCACCAGGAGAAGAAGAGGAAATTCTTGGAAAGCACAGAATCCTTCAATAATGAGCTCAAAAGGGTACAACTCTCACTTTTCTCCACTTATTTTGAGGAATCTATTAGTCAACCATTTATACAAATACTCTGACTACTTCTGTTTAGTTCTGTATTGAATTATTTATAATTAGATAGCTGCAGTGTCCTAGGCCTGGTGAAGTATATGGGTGTTAATGCACGGCATTTTTATTATTGCATGTTCCTTCGTTGACCTTTAGTATTTATATTCAGCCAGTACAGTTTAGAAGTGCCTTCAGGCTTGACTGGTTGAGTTTACTAGGGAGCAGCTCAACGAAAGTGGCCTAAAGCCACTAAAGAACATATTTCTCTGTCCTTGTTTGCATTCAAAAACAGGGCTTAGGTTGTTTCTTTAGCGCCCCCCCCCCCCCCATTTTTTTTTGATAATAAGCTTATTTCTCCCTGTGTGGTTAGTGAAGGTTTTAGTATAAACTTTATCAAATCAAAATAGTTATGCTGCATGTAGAAATACTGAACTAATAATAATTGTGTATTCCTGATACTTTGTTTTTCATTGTAACTGGGGTAGTAAAAGAGCTTTTTTGCTTGTTTTATTTGCTAGTTATGCAGTTTGAAGGTAGAAGTGGATATGGAAAAAATTGCAGCTGAAATTGCTCAAGCTGAGGAACAGGCTCGCAAGAGGCAGGAGGAAAGGGAAAAAGAAGCAGCTGAGCAAGCTGAACGCAGTCAAAACAACATAGCAGCTGAGGAAGAACAGGCAACTAACAAGATGGAGGAGAAGAAAGAAGAGGAGAGTGCTCCAATGGAGACAGGTAACTGTATTTAAAGAGCAGTTTAAGAATCCTGAAAGGATTGGCTTTAAAGCGTCTCTGTAGAGGCTCAGCAGGGAGGCCCTACACTTCTGTTGTTAGTCAGAAGGCTTCTTCAGAAGAACACTCAGAAGAGTCAACTTCATCTTGGTGAACACAGGTGTTTGCTTTCTTCTCATTAAGTTGTTCCTTTTCAAAAGGGTAGAGGATATCACAAAGCCAGTATGTAATGCTTGGTGTTTAAATGTACCCAAGAAAAAAAAAAAACATGATTTCTGATTGCCTTCTAAACCTAACTCATCTCTTAAACGTGTTAGCTAGGAATGACTGAGAGTGTTTCCTTGTCCTACTGTCAACATCTAGCAAGGATGCTAGGTGACAGTGAATCATTGCTGAAACAGCATAAGGGAAAGTGGAAGAGTTGAATTCTAGTTTAATGAGGTGCAATGCTTGGTGTCCTGACTTCTGAGGTCGGGCTGCAAGGGACTTTCAGGATGCCATGTGGCAGGACCGTGTACATTCTAAGTACTGAGTGGTCTTTCAGAGCAGTGCCTCTACTGCACATTCTAAGTAATAAATAGTTGTTATGAAATACTTGGATTTACTACAGATTCTTTTTCTTCCTAAATTTTAATCACACTACCTAAATACATAGGTATATAAATGACACTGAGAAATATTTTATTACAGAAGAGCCTCACCCAGAAGAGAGCACAGAAAACCAGCAGAATGGTGAAGAAGGAACATCTACCCCAGATGATAAGGAGAGCGGCCAAGAAGGGGTTGATAGCACTGCAGAGGAAGGAACCAGTGACAGCAACACTGGTTCAGAGAGCAATAGTGCAACAGTTGAAGAGCCTCCTGCAGACCCTATCACTGAGGATAGTGAGAAGAAAGAATAAACATTGACTTGTTTCATGTGTCTCTTTTTAATGAAGTACTGTTTTGATTTCAAAATGTGCTAAGAAGCTTTTGTATCTTCCTTGCTTGTATCACTTGTCTCCAAAGGATATTGGGTTTTAGTAACACTTCGTATTATCAGCATAGAGACTTGAAGGGCCCTTTAGGGGCAAAGGGTATCTTACAACAGGCAGAAAACACCTCGTATAAATACAGTGATAAAATATGAAGAGATACTACTGTTTGGAATTTCTTCCCCAGAAAGATAACTGGTTTTGTTTGTAATATTAGAAATCAGGATTTTTCCCCTCTTTCTAATTACATGCCCACAGTGGAAATGCAGTTTTCCTTCAAGGCCATTCTTGTTCAGTTATGGCTGAATGAGATGCAGATGGGCATCACCTCTCTGCTGGGTTCCTCTTGATCTAGCTTTGCTGGTGGATTAACAGCCCCCACGCATCTCTTGATTAGGGTAAGGAAATGTTACACTGGGAGCTGGGAAGCTTGTACCACGATCACAGGCTGATGAAGCAGCGCAATTGAGAAACATGCGGTTAATTGTACTTGCCTTCTAGACAGGGTCAATGTTACTGAGGCATCTTAAAGTTGACCTTAGTATTAAGTGATGATGCATAACCCGTGTACTTTCTGTGTATAACCTAACAAAACAAAAACCACAGCAGCCTAGCACAAGTTACCACAACTATTTCTGTTCTTGCCACCAGTGATGTCTACTGTAGCTCCCCAGTTCAACAGTTGTAAAGAAAGCTTTCATTACTCCTAAATAAGGCTGCTGCAACACTTGGACTTGTGTTTTTTTTTAATATAATCTTTATTGTATGAATAGAGTAGCTATGCAACACGGAAGGAATCTTGCTCGTGTTACGCATGCGATACATCTGGGGATACATTTCCAAATGACTTAAGAGTGCAGTTGTCTTGAAGTATGAGAAATCTAGAGGATTTTTTTTTCTGTGATACAGGATTATTTTCAACAACAGTCTTTGCTCTTCTCCACTATTTAACTCTTTTATTTGCTACTGAGATATCATAATAGGACCTCAGCCAGAGATCTGGCAAAATACAAAGCAGGAGAATTGAAACATGTTATTTGCTCTCAGAGAAAGTAGTCATGAATGCAACGCAAACAGTAGAAAACAGTAGTTCTGCTTGCCATGACCTTTCAAAACTTCTAGGAACTCTACAAAAGTCTTGAAAATGCTACATTTTGCCCTGTACAAACAGAAGTCCTATTTGAAGAAAAAAAATTACAATAGATACAAGCTGTTCTGTCAGTTTCCTACTGTAAGAGGACACATGACGCATATGCTTCAATAGTGTGTTTTTATGGCTGTTTTATAAATTTCCAACTGTAAGAGAACATATGATGCATATGCTTCAATGAACTAGCGTGTTTTTATGGAATAGTGGGTATATGAGATGGTATTGTTTTTTTTAAATCCTTTTTTTTAATGGTCTAAAAATAATAAAATCCAACTTTTTTTTTAAATTTACAGTGGTCTGGTTCTTGTTTCCTAAGGCAGTGCCTGTATTTTATGTATGGCTTTTATCAGATGCCCTCCATCTTAAGGCCAGAAGAATGAAAACATGGAACTCATTATTGAAATATGTTAAATATGAAAAGCTATGCTGCGGGAGCACTTTGAAAATCAAAGCAAAAAAACTGCTGAGTTGCTGTAAGCTTTTGTTTAAATGCTAGCTAAGTCTAGAAGGAACTCTGGTGACAGCTTTTGACTTCAAGAGCCAGTGAATAGGGGAATTTGTGGAGGAAATAATACAAGTAGTGATGAACTTGTGATCTTTTTTCCTGTTAGCTTTTAACTGCCACCTTCCAAGTTGACAAAGCATTTTCACATTACTTTAAACAAAGTGAAATTTCCACCCCAAAGGGCTGTAAGGCTTATATGTACAAAAGGAATGATATGAGGAGTAAGATGCACTTATGGTCCTAATACTTAATAGCCCATTTTTATGACTATCTGCCATGCATTCTTCCTGACTTCACAAGATTACATGAACTGATTTGCACATTTCTGCTTGGAAGTGGTTATTGAACAGGCATTACAGTGCAGTCTCGTGTACATATTAAAGAGGCTCTTCAGAGACGCTGCCTCATAGTTTACAATTTTGTTTCATACTCCCAAGAGACGTGCACCTTTCAGCAGCTGGTGCTGAGTCGAAGTTCTTTGTTCAGTTGCCTCCAGTAGTTCTTTTTGTGTTGGTTCTTCTGTGAAATTGTATAATTTAGTGCAGTTCTACAGAACGGATTTAAATCTTACTGTAGATGTCAGGACAACCCTGCAAACAAATGTGTCAGTCTCAGGCACTGCACCCTGTGGGCGAATCTGAACATGCTTGTTCAAGTGCTGAGGGAGAATGTGTATATGAACAGTCAAATCAATTCCTATAGACAGCATTGCAGCTTACTGAAATGTGCAAGCATGCGAGCTCTTTTATCTACCAGCGACAGCTGCAGAGAAGATGGTTGCAAAGCACAACTGGAAACAAAAGCAGAGAACTCAGCAGTGGAAGCCTTCCCCTTAGGAGCAGTCACACAATGAGCTACTCAAGCGAGAAATCTTGTATTTATCATCACTTTTTACGGAAAAAATAGGAGTTCTGATACTAGTGTGTTTGAAAAAAGGTGTTACCTTGGCTATGCGGTTTGGCTTCAGTTTCTTACGAGGAAACCGAAACCATGGATGCTCCTTAATTTGGTTTATAAAAGAATTAAAACAGCGAAACCTGCCTAAAAAATTAAGTAATTTTTAGTTCAAAATCCCAGTCTCTCAGAACAGGCAAGTTGTTCTCATCATTATCCTTAATGTGACCACGAAGGGGTTCACGTGGAATCCGTTGGTACAGAAGTAGCAGGAGACTCCACACCTCAGGTGATGTGAACGCATGTTGTGCAACAGCTTTTATCTGTGCAACTGCCTTGTTTTTTGAAGACTGTTTGTGTTTTTCATCTGCTCCATATTCTCAAGGTATATGTAAATAACAGTAATTATTGGCAAAGACAGGGTGTGTTACAGCTAAGGGTGTGTACCCAAATGAGTAGGTGTCATCTTCAAGGGTAAAATAACTTTTCCAAGCACACGAAAACCTGAACAAATGCCCAGTGTGTAGTGTTTGAAGCACTGACCAACCCCAGTGGTGGCTGGCAGAGGTGCAGAACTCCCAAAACCAGGAGGTGCCTGCGAGGGACATGAGCATCAAGGACCAGGTGCGGAAGAGGGACCCAAATCAGTGCCTCTGATCACTGCCAGCTGCTGATGAAACACGGCACAGCATCCCAGCACCGCCTCCTGTCTGGCTCACAGGCCAGGAAAAGGGAAAGACAGAAAAACCCGGGGAGCTGCACAGGGAGGGAATTAGGAGCACCAAGAGGAGCACAAGAGAGCTGGGGGAGGCGATGGAGTACGGGGAAGACCTAGGAGAGCTGCAGCCAAGGCTATGGCACCGACCCCACAAGAAACCTGGTTCCTCTGCTGCGCTCCTGCAGTAGCCCTGTCTCACCCCACACTCCTTGGGCTACCACTGGGGTCAGCTCCTAGGAGAGCCTGACGCCTGCTTCCTATCTCCAGTTTGCTGGCTACCAGGGGCTTGAATGGAGAGCAGCCAACTGGAACTCCTGATGGGCCAACACACCCACCTGGAGGTCCTCAGGTGGAGGACACCAAACCCTCCCATAAGGAAGACGGAATAGATAAAGCCCACCAGCTTGTTGTGCTGCTTCTGCTGTTGAGCTTGCTGGAATTAGCTGCCTGCCTGCCTCCTCCTTCCTCTGTTTTTTTTCCTGTGCTTTGTTTGGAAAGTGGGTGCAAGCTCATTGAGTGCTGGGGTTCCTTCTTCCTGCAGCTGTGGTGAGTGTCCCCAACTCCTCCCAGGTGGGGGCAGATGTGGGTGCAGGCAGCAGTGTGTCTGTGTGCCCTTGGAAGTGTGGGCTGAGGTCGCCTGCAGTGGGCCTGAGCCATCTCCTGTGAGATGTCTGAGAGATGGCAAGTCTTTCACACCCACATGGGCCTGACAAGGAAATGAAGAGGCAAATCCAAAACATTGCATCATGGTGAGGGTGTTATTTTCTTTAGTTTGTTTTTCACTTCAAGAAAAAACAGGCTTTTTTTGAGAGTGACTCATGCTTTTTGACCTCTGACATCGCTGCTGCTGCTCTACATTTTGCTGTTTGGCTTGTTCTATAGGTAAAATCAAGTAGGCAAAGGTTCTCTTTTGTATTTGGCAGTTTTCAAAAATATGCTTTTATCTCACCACACACACAAAAAAAAACCTACTTAAGAAGCCTTTAAAAAAAAAAAAAACTTTTTCTTTCTTTTCCCTGTGTTAATGTAATTATCAGATTTTTATCACCCCCAAAACATTCAGACCTACAAAACTGACCTATAACGGTTACATAGCACGGAGCGGGCCCTAAAGGGTAAATGTTGAAATGTATTTAGATGCTGAAAACCTTTTGAGGTGCCTTTTGAGTTTGTTTATTTTCCAAAAGCAATTCAACAGGTCAACTACCTTGTTCCTATTGAAATCCACGTGACTTAGTATCTCCAGAACTTTGTGCACCTAAATACCATTTTGAAGCATTAATTTGCATATGTGGTTGAGGTTAGATCCCCAAGAAAGACAGAAGTCTCATGTTTGTTCACCAGTTAAACGTTAAATATAAATAAATGGCAAAACTAAGCAAGAGTTTAAAAACATTACCTGTATCACAGGGGATAGTCTTGCAAAGCTAATCTCCTTCAAGCAAAATGAGGACTTCAGTTGTAGGAGCTCTGCTTACATAAAGGATTATCCCTATGACAGAAAGGAATAAAACGGATTAATAGAGCTTTAGATGGATAAAATATCAAAGTAAACCAAACTGGCACAGACAGAGGCCAGGGCAGCTTGCTGCACGTAAGGAAATTGAGCTGCCATTCAAAGCGTGATGTTGTGGTGATGCACAGCAGCTTAGAGGAAGCAGAAAAACAGTTTCCCCCTTAAGCCAAGGGGGCAGGTTAGGGGAACTGATTCCAGAGCTTTTTGACAGTGAGGTTAACCCTGAGACAAGCACACTCTTGTTGCAGTCCAATCTGGGTTGTGGGGAGATCTCAGCTGGCAGTAGTGGAGCTTCTGGGAGGAGGGGGATATGCTGACAAGGAGCAAGCTTTTCTGGGCTAAGGGGGAACAGGTTCTGACCATCTCTGCTCAATTCAAAGTGGGCACTCAATGAGATCTCTTATCTGTCCTGTGCTGTTTTCTCAGTTCCTGCCAGCTGTCAGTGTTCCACTCACAGCTTCTGTGTTTGCCCTGTGTCAAGGACTCATTGATGCCTCTTTTCTCCTCTTCTTCCTCTCAAGTTCTGTCCTAAATCCCCACCTACACAGGCTTTGTTTTTGGTTTAAAAACAAAGAAGTGAGGGGAACTACTTTGGATTTTTTTTCCAACCAATTTATCAAAAGTTACTTAAAGCAAATGCCTTCAGATTGCCCATCAATCTAAAAACCCTGTGCTGACACAGTGCCATTAAAACTGCACTGCCTTTGCTCCTTTGCTTGCTTCTTTTCTGTCCTTTTAACTCTTGGTGTTATTGGTCCTGCTGACAGCTGGAGGATTGAGAAAAATACTCCTTGTAGATTCAAAGAACTGGTGCTGATTATGTGCATGTCAAAGTACATGAGCTAGAACAAGCGTTGCCACCAGGTGTCTCCCTTAACTTCCCTGTGACCTCTCTGCCTGGAGATGGATTAAGAGGAAAAAGTCTAGTGCTAGTAATTATTACTGTATTTTGTATAATATCCAGCAAGTGTCGGCCAGGCCTAAAGCAGCAGTAGGTATTGCAGGATACACTTTTTTTTGTTTGTTTGTTTATTTCACTGTGATCAGGGCATCCAACACAACTACCTAGGCTGTGAATTTAACTTCCCTCCACCTTGTAAGTCTGCTGGTTATACTGACACATAAGAAAATGCATGCAAACACATTTACTTGCATGCCTCTGCTTGTGTCTGAGTGGCAGTTATGGATTTCTAGCTTCATATAGATTACAGCAAATAGAAATGAAACCCATTAAAAAGAAATTAGAATCCATCATCTATTTCTAACAGGAAAGAGCTGTAATGAAAAATGTTTTATCTGTAACAAAGGGATGCCTTGGGAGGCATTGAAAGAGGTTGTTCAAAGACAAGGTAGCCCACAAGCACAAGGAGTAAAATCCTTTACGGGGCTGTGTAGCTGAAGCTTTAGAGGGTACCTGTCAAGAGAGAGGCTCAGTCTTCCAGCACTGCCTTCATGAAAGGACTGGCAGTTTGAACCTCTCAGTGTCTGCAGAAATTCAAAGATCGGCACTTTTAAGTTGCTCTTGGATAAATGTGATCAAAGTGAAGAGGAAAAAAAAAAATTCCTCAGCATCAGCAAAAGGTTTGGATGGGCTGATCACAAGAAAAAGCCCCATTAACAATCCTGCAGCCTAGCATGTGTTGTCTGCTGCTTGGGAAGGATTTAAAGGAAAAAAAGGCATCCTCTTATTGCAAGGATGACTTGTTCTCCTACAGATACTGACATAAATTCCATTTTGTTCTTGGATAACTTGACATGATCCTGCTCAGTAATTCTGCCATTGTTGATTGAACTAGTCAACAGAGGTAACTTACAGTTACACTGATTTAACTTCCAGTGTGAATCAAGGTCACCTTAATTCTGGATATAATTGTCTTTATGTGGGCTTAATGCAGTTTAACTAATCCACTTTAGTTCAAGCACATTACTTTATCAATACATCCTTGTACACCAAAAAAATAATCGAAAATCAATCCAAAGCATAAGGTTTTTCAGTAACAGTTTCAGGGACTTCCAAGCGCAAACATTAAGTAAGTGTGAAAGTTCTTATCAGTGCTTTGTACCACAACCTGCCTGTTCTGCTGAGGAAGAGCAAGATCTCGAAGCAAAGTAACAAGCATGTTCTAGCAGGGCTGCAGACATGAGATGTAGGTGGAATAGTGAAAACATCTGGGTTTGTTGTCACTTAATCGTAGTGTATTTACAACTACAGAGCTGGGCTCTTATTTTTCAGCAAGGCTGCTGCTGTGTGTGAGTAACCTGCAGCATCCTGTGAGCAGCAGATGAAGCCGCCTGCCATCACCCAACCTCAGTTTCTCCCTTTGGTAATCTATTGCGCTTGGAGTCACGTCAAACTGCAAACCGCTCTCATCATCTTACAGACATTGCACTCAGATGCAAACTTGCAGTGAGCTAGAACGTGGTTTTTGTCACTGGCTTGGATTTCAGCTTGAGCAGGAACAATCTTCAGACTGCTGTCATCGTCTCATGGTTGCTTCTCTACTGAACTGGGTGCGATGCTCCACGTCTGTAATTCAGCACTTACATAACAGACAAGACACCACTTCTGCTAAGTTGCTTCCATTTTGGAAAGGGGACAGGGAAGTGTGGTGTTTAATAAGCCCACCACTGTCAGAATTGTTTCTTCTAATGGTTAGAGATTGAGAACAGGGAATTCCGGATTCGAAACCTGTCTCTGCTGTCTGTCCTCAGTGACACATTCTTCATACCTGACAGAGCAATGCAGGTGTGAACGTTGTAGGTGATGCTGTACAACTGTGGCAGAGGCAGCTTTAAGCCCTCTAGGCAGCTTGGACATAAATTGTGATTGGTATGCTGCAGAAGTGCAGTGTTTGATCATATTGGAAAGAGGAAAAGAGCTGTAATTGCACTCCCTTCTCCCAGGCAGAAACGAAGCAAGTCCGTTTCACGTTAGGCTGACTGCAGCCAGAACTGTTTGTGCCTTGAAGGACCTTGCAACAGCTGATCAGGGTATCAAGGTTTTAAATAGTTAATCAAGTGCTTTTGATTCCTGGGTTTGAAGTCTGCTCTATGCATGCAGTGTCATGGATCGTGGGTTTTTATGGAGGGGGCTGCTGATAACCAAACGGAGATAGCTGCAAGATTACACGCTTGAAAGCATGGATACTAGTTCTGGTTTAGGTCTGTCTCTCACTG
The DNA here is from genome assembly GCF_964211825.1 of Aythya ferina. Classification (NCBI taxonomy): domain Eukaryota; kingdom Metazoa; phylum Chordata; class Aves; order Anseriformes; family Anatidae; genus Aythya; species Aythya ferina. The sequence continues at coordinate 5,463,577 of NC_140321.1, forward strand.
TTTTTGTTCTTGGTTCCCTTCTTTCACTTTGATGCTTTTTTTCACAGTCCTCAGTTTTTTTCTTTGCTTTTTTTTTTTGAAGTGGTTTTGCAGTTATTGGGCTGCTGTCTTATTTTGTTGTTAAATTATCACATACCGCTTCACTTCTGAGTTATAAAAGTCTAGAATTGCTGTAAACAGCTAGTTTCATCTTACATTTTGCAACTCAGCTCTATTTAAAAAAAAAAAAAAAAGCGAAGAAAAAGACATTTTAAACGTGGCACCAATTCTGGAGTTTAAAAAAAAAAAAAAAGGCCAAATGAGGTAGAGGGACTGTAGCAAGAGACACCACGTGAAACATCAGCACATTAGGTTTTTTGTTTGTTTTGTTTTTAACACCAGGGATGAAGAATGTCAGATATCTGTGACAGAAGACTGGACGAGCTCTTCTTGGAGAAACTGGCAGGATTGTTCCACGTTTCCATATGCAGTCATCTTCCAAAGGCTGCAGGGGACTGGTGTTAAATCTCCTGCCTTTTGAGCATGGTGATGCAGGCTCCCGGGAAGGATGCTTTCCTTATGGCCAGCTGACATTTCAGTTCTTTTGGGAGGCCTAATTACATATTTACCCTCTCTTACATCTCTTTATCTCCCTGAACAATTCAGTGGTCACTAGTGCTTGATATCCCTTAGGAACTTACTGGCAGTTTGCACAATGGAGTGGGAACAAAGTATAGGGAAGGCTTGAAAACCCCAGGCATAACCAGTGGTCATGCACCTTCTCTGACATCTTCCTATTGTGCCCCAGGAGTTTTTCTTCCTGTTTCTTGTCTCTTTGCCTTTTCTCTCCTGTCATTCTCGCACAACCACTGCCTCTGTTTCATGTTACTGCAGGCCCCTAAATATAAAAATGGACCTGGTAATGTGGGCAAGCAAAACGGAGCAGACCTTGCAGGAAGGCACCCAGCAATGACCTACAGGGTTTAGGACCAGCAGCATATGGGGCAGTGACTACCCTTCATTTTCTTTGCACCTCAGCTTCAGCAGCCAGAGGTGCCTGTGCTGCTGACAGCTTCACGTCTCCCTTTTTGCTTCCATCTCTAGATACTTTTGCCTTGTCACAGCTCAATTCCTTGACTGCAAGGTGAGGAAGTTGTTTTAGTGCAGAGCAGATGCTAAACTGGTCAAAACGTGTTTTTCTTGAGTGGAAAGAAATGCCACCACCGTGACCTGATGCAGGCGTGGAGGAGGTGAATTCCCAGTGACACCAAGCATGTGCCCTTCCCTCCTGTGGCTGACCAACTGGCAGCAGGGGCAATGGTGTATCCCTGACACAAGCCTTCCTGCTGCGCAGATTGCTTCCTCTGCTGGCTGAAAAAGAATCTGATAATAACCTCATAGTGAGATTATAATCATGAGATTTTTTCTTTCAGGGCATCCCCTAAAACCACTCTAAGAACTCCTCTTGGTGATGAATCCCAGCTCGGTACTGCTCTTAATGTCAGGAATTTACTTACAATTTCACTTCTGCTATTTTGTTTGCTTGCAGAACAACTGTGTTAAAGCCCCCCCCCCAGAGTAAACCTACTGACTTCAACACATGAACTTTCCCCGCATGCCTCATGAACGTCAGCTCAGCAGCTCGAGAGTTGAAAGAGGTTTTTGGACAGGAGGCAAAACACGAGGTGGGAGATCCCAGGGCTCTTGGTTTTGCGCTGCTGGGCACAGCAGAACAACAGAGACGTCAAAGTCCCTTCTCAGCGTAAGAGGGATGTTACTGGGAAGTGGGCACTTGAGCGACATTCACCCTTAACTCACCAACTTCTGCCTGGGTGACCCTGGCTTCCTACAGCAATGGGGAGAAACTCTCCTGGTGCAGATCAGCAGAAGAACAGATCAACAGAGCTGAGAGCAGGGGGAGCACGCTGGTGTATTTTGTTCAGTGCACCACGCTGTCTTTTCCCGTGGCAGGTTGTGGGGATGAGAGACAGGTCAGCAGCTGGCAAGGGACCTATAGTACCCGAATTCAAACTGTAATGCTTTGACTGGTATGCAAAACCTTCTAATGCTCAGCCTGGAGCTGGACTATAGTAGTGTTGGTTTGCTTACCTGGAATTGCCAGCAGTTCTTGCGCAGCTCCGTGAGCCAGTACATGAAATACGGTGTGGGTGATATCCTGTGCGGCCACGGACAGAGCTGGATGAAGCTGCTTGGAGTCCCACCTGCTGAGAAATTCTGATGTCACCAAGTCATGTTTCATTACAATTTGCTTAAAACCAGATTAATGAAAAATGCATCAAGGCTTTGAACTGGGGATGTAAAAACATTGTGCTTTATGCTTTTTTCAGAATGAATTATGAGTGTTGTAGAACCTTATGAGTCCTGCTTTCTAATACCATGCCCCTGTTACTCTGCACAGCCTGTGTGTGCCGGCCAGGCACCATGCTCTGTGAGGCACTGGGATCCTTTTGGTCTTGGGTTGTTCATATGACGTAGTTAGAGGAGAGACAGCAAGGAGACCAATTTTATAACCAAGAGGTAAGCGTGAAATACAGGAGCTAGTATCTCCATTTCATTGCAGAAGGAGTTGCAATTTAATGTCAGGTAAATTCAAGATGACGTTTCAATTCAGCTCAGCAAATTCACTGTTTCGGTTCATGTGGAACCAACCTGAAATGAAATCTCCTTCTGAGATAATTTCCTGTGGAATTTATTAGGAACTTCGTTTTCTTTTGAGAACTTCATTTTCTTTCTCTTTTGAGAATCGTTCATATTGATGAACGATTTCGATGTAGCTCTAGTACTGTGGCCTGGGTGACAAATTTTATTACAAATTTCCACTCTTTTTCCATCAGAGGCGACAAGAGTGATCTAGATCCTAACATAAGACTGAGAACACCTAACTATCTTTTGATTATTTTTTTTGTTTTGTTTTTAAATAGTTGATCTTTACTGTAACAAATGTATTTTGGTGAGCAGATAGCATAGTGTGACTATCTGTGCATGGATGAGGGCCTGAGAAGTGTAGTATTTGTTCAAGCAGAATCACACGTTTGTAAGAGATAGCTCATGGGGTGCACATATTAAAGGGTATATGTCAGAAACAGAGTCACAAAGGCATGAAATAGACTGCAAGTATACCCAGTCAAATTAAGCAGGCTTTAATAAATGCTTTGGGAACTCCCTAGGTACAAAACATGACTGTACAAGAAGATTCAGTGTCATAAAGACATAGAAAATTGTTTATTTTAAAATTTTCCAGTTCTGTCTTAAAGGAAACAATTTACTTGAACTGGCTCTGACAACACACAATTTAGCACATACTAGAACTTTGAAGCTAATGCCTGGGAATATGCACAAAAAACAAACTGCAAGCCATCTGCCTGCCTCCTTCTTCTCATTGTATTTGACTTCAGCCACTGTGGATCTGGAGGCACGTTTGATAAGACAGCCTGGTTCCCCTCTCATGTAGCTGTGTAAGTAGAGTAAATCTAGATGATCGTCTCTATCTTTACACAACCACCACTCCCACAGACAGCGCTGAGACTGTTTAAAGGCTTTACACCCACCATTTCTGAGTATTCTGCCTGTACCTGAGAGAAGTCTTTCATCTCTTATCCTTCTTGGCGGAAGTGGTTAGAAGACATAACTCTCAAAGGCAGCGTACCTGCTTGGATAACTGATGAACAAAAGGAAAATAGAGCAATAAATAGGCACAGAGATGTGAACTGCACCTGCCTACACAGATAAGTCAAAAGCAAGAGTATTGAAAAGCCAGTGATGCGTGCTTAGACAGAGCTAAGGGAAGTGCAGGTCACCTTCTGTGAAGCCAAATAAATGTTGATAATCTTCAGGTACCTGACCTTGGGTGCGTCTGTGGGGATCCAACACCCTGCACGGTGTGGAGGGCACGTTAAGGACCCCAGAATGGAATCAGGACCACGGTGGCACTCGCTTCCTAAGAGGGAAGCAGTGAGATGGTATTTAAGTGAAAGCTGGGCTGGCATAATGTTTTAGGGGGACTAAACTGCAGAAGGATGTCTGGGTATGTTCAGAGACCACCCACAGGATCAGTGACTTCAGATATATTTAATTTGGCATTGAAAGCTGGGAAGTGACAGGTTCTGCTTCAAGTTGAAGTAATTAGTTAAAGGCAAGGCAGCAAATCATCAGTAGTTTCAGGAGCAGACTCAAATTTTTATGTACTCAGATTCTAATCAAGTCCTGTTTTAGCTCTGATTAACCATCACGCTATCTTAATATACGTACTTCCCACAGTATTTTAAACACAACCTTCAGATCTTGCAGTGCTTAACTATGCTAGAGAAAATCAAATCTGCTCCCCTTAGCACCACATAATGTTTAATTTTCTCAAGAGCCACAGACTGCCAGACTTTCAGGGGTCATGGTGTTTTAATGTTTAGGAGAAGAATCCTTCACTGAAGAATTGCAGCTTGGCTTGCTAAGGGTACTTGCAGAGAGCAGGATTCTGCCGTGGGAAGTTTTAAGAGCAGTAACACTGCAGTGCTGGTGCTGATGTAACCAAGCAGTTCACCTAATGCAACTCATCTGCTCCTTGGAACACATATCCCATATAATGATCAGATTATTTGGTAAGACACTGATCAGATTCTCTTGAAAAGCACAGGCATTCATGAGAGCCAGACACTGGCTGCCGAGCACAGATGCATCTTATGATAGCTACCCAATTACACGATTATTTGTCTGATGCAGGGTAAACATTATCTCTAGATCAGTCAAGAGGTAACATAGCTACAATAGGGTTTCTTTTTTCTACTCTTCTGGTTACACTTCTACCTGTTAGAAGAATCAGTTCCAAGAACAGGCATCCACCTTGTACAGCCACAAACCAAAAGCCACTGATTCATATTGAAGATGATCCATTTATGAAGAGGAATAGACAAATCAACCCCCTGGCAAGGCAGGGACCAGAACTGCCAGTGCTGCAGGTCCTCCCAGGGCTGTATGCTGAGGTTTGAAACTTCTGCAGTAACGTGATGCTGAGGAAGGCACAGGACCACAACTGTGCAAAACCTTTTTGAGGAAGATGGTGTGTGCTGATACTTAGCAGATGGTAGCGCGAAAACACCAAAAAGCAGAAAGAGGTGGGGAAGTCCACTTGCTTGGGAGCTGTTGATTGTCTAAAAAAGGGTGCTGCAAGCATGTGAGAGACGGGAAAAGGGATGCCTGCTGCTGGCAGTTAGAGAGATTTGTTACATGGTAGGTGAGCACCTTCCCTAGGAAGGGTCTAGCAGAAAAGATGGAAACTTCCCCCTTTCCTACAGCATCAAGCTCTGACAGATGAAACAGGATCTATTGTGGGGAGAGAACAATAAAGGAGACTCTTTCCTCTTGTCCGCTTACCACAAATTCTCATATTCAGGTGCAAAAGCAGAGTCTGCTTCATTTTATTGAGTTCTCAGTAAAAAAGTGTGTGTGCTGGTGTGCATGTGCACAGCCCTCAGCTGGAGGCACTGAGGAAGCACCTGAACACATCGTGTGTCTGAAGGGAGCACAACTTTCCTCTGCTGGTGAGAGCCCGAGGAGAAGGAGGAGGGTCTTCTAAATGTCAGTGACAGCAGGGCACGTCACTGGCTTCTTGCAGAGCCGCAGGAAGTATAAAAGGCAGAGCTTCCCAAAGAGGGTCTCTGGCAGGAGCTGCTGCACGCCGAGGCTGCGCCAGGACGTACGATGCTCTCACTAACCTTGTGACTTCGTTTCTGTTTGAAACAAGACCATGGACAGTGGTGAGTACCCCTGCTGCAGCCTCTGGCTTTGCCTTCAGCCTTAGGAATGAGGACGATGCCCAAATTCATGCGCTATGACACAGGGATGAAGCACTTTTAACCGAGTAATCAATACAAAAAGTTTTATTCTTCCTCGCGTGTACTATGAACACAAAAAAATCTACTCAAAACTGTCTTTTTCACAGGCTCAGCAAACTCAAGTCAATTACTTCAGAAACATTAAAAAAAAAAAGGGGCTTGGAGGGAATTTCAAGGGGGCTTCTCTGACCCAAAGCAAGTGAGCTCTTCTCATATCATTCCTTTTTTTTTTCATGTTCCTTTAAATAAAAAAACCTGCCATCTCCTTGGTAATATTTTAATTCTGTGAATAAATCAAGGGATTGAGTTTATTCTTCGCTAAACTTGTCCAATCTAAGGCAAACTGTCTATAAATTAATATCTTTAAAGCAACCACAAAACTTTGAACTGTTCTAAAATCTGTGGCTTTGCTGGAGCTGGGGTCTGCATTCCAACAGAGTGCTCCATCACCAAGCGCACAGAGCAGAGCAAGTAATCGAGAACCATCAGCTCTTTGGCACAGGACATCTCCATTAGCCCAGGATGCACAAGACTCATTTCTGTCTCTTGCAGAAAGTTTTCAACATTTTGTTATTTGTTATCGTCACTTCACATCCAGTGCTCTGCAGGCACCGACTTCACAGAGCGTGAGTGGGTGGTGGGCTGTAGGCGGCAAACACTGTGGGTCAGAGATGTGGAGATGAGATACAAGCTCTTTTCTTTAAGACTGTATGATTTATTCCTTTGTTTTATTTTGTTTTCATATTTGCAAACACTAATTCCAGGGTGAATGAGGGAGGTGCAGGGAAGAGGGACAAATGTAATAATACCTCATGAGGGTGAATTAAACTAGATCAACCAAAAGGGGTTTATAACACAACTAATGCCAGGCAACGTGGGCAAGAGTTGTAATAAGGATGGTGAGAGGGACAGGATGGTAGCCACAGAGTTCATTCCAGTAAAGCCCTACTCCACAAGTAATGAATGGTCCTTTGCCATAATACGGAACAGGAGGGGTCTGCCTTTCTTCTGGGATATTTTCAAATCAAAGCTTTGAATTAATTGGGATGTGAGAGGATTCTCCATACATTTCAACACTGCAGCAAGCAGTATGAAGGCAGGTGCAGATGTCCTGTGTCAAGCACTGCAGACACAACTAGACAGCCTGTGAATGCTGAGGTTTGAGTGCCCGATTCCCTGCATGTGCCTTGGGTTGTAGCACAAGAGTAAGGAATATTGGACTCCCCATTTTCTGAAGAACTTGTGAAGTGGAGATGCAAAACTTTAACTCATGCGGTATCACGGAGAAAGCTAGCCTCGTACGGTCAGGGAAAATAACCACTTCTGGTATCTTTGTCCGATGTTTCAGCCCCCAAACTATTCCTCATCTTCCAGGCAGGGCTTTCTCCTCTTGGAAGGTCTGCAGTGATCTCTGGATTAAGCAGAGGGGGTTCCACTTGCAGTATCCAAATGTAAAGCAACAAACCTGTGCTGAGTTAGGTAGGGGAGCTCATGGCTCTCAACCTGACAGTGATGAAAAGCAGCTGGGGGGTGCAGTATACTCCTGCTTGGTGCAAAATGGGGTACTGGACCCCACGGGATCCACGAGGCAGGAGCAGGGAATGGGAAGAGGGAGTCTTCTCATGGATGCATCCTCAGAGCTTCTAGCAATCAGTGGTTTAGGAAATTCCTGAGCCAGAGGCTGCATACAAACCAACGTGTCATAACCCAACTGGAGCTGTTGGCCATATATCACAATTTGTGATCTCGTTTAAACTTTTGGCCCTGTAACACCATGAAGTTGTGTTGTAGGTCTCCTGTTTAATGGGAGACAGCTGTTAGTCTGACCTTACTTAATTAGTAAAGGCTATCTATGACAGAAAGATGAAAAAGAATTAGTGAGAACCTGATTAAGAGTATGGCAATTTTCATGCTTCAGGTTCTCTGTCCTATTATTGTGTTTCAAAAGGATAGTCCAAAAGAAATATTTATCAGTGTTGGAATATGAACAGCATTGCTGTTAGACAGTTGTATATGAAAGATCGGCTCACCTGACGACTTTTTAAAATTTGCTTATCTCTGTTTATCTTAGCTTTTGATTCACAGTTTCTTAAAGGAGGTGGAGACAGATAACCAACTTCTACACAAATGTATGAATGTAGGAAATAGAAGTAGTTCTGTTATGCTCATTTCAGCAGTGAAAATGCTCATCTTTCCTTTGTCAGTTGTGAGAAACACAGGGGAAAGAAGGGGGTAGCAGGCACTGAGCAGTTAACTGCCAGAAGTCATTATATTATTTAACTATGATTAATTCTTCTCAGAAATATCCGGTTCTTTCCCCAAAAGCCTGATGGTGAAAAGGCATCAGAAACTGGTGTATGGGTACAGCTATCAATAGTGCATTACTCACTGCCTACACGTGTGCTAAGATACTTGAGACTCAAACTTTTACTTTGCAGTCCTGGCCAACATCAAAAACAAATAAATAACCACAGCAGGTTTGCCTAGCTTTGCAGTACTCACAAAAGCATTTCTGACTCTTGATTTTCACATTGCACATCCCTCAGCACCAACAGAGGTGAGCAGCTGCTTCCCCACAGTTAGAGCTGAATCCGTTTGGGAAGAGCTGACCTGCAGAACAAGAGGGAGTCCCTCGTGCAGAAGGAGCCCCAGTGATTCCCTCTGCAGGATTGCTTGTCCTGTTTAGAACATCCTACTTGGTTGTGTTGCTGCTCCTCCTTCCACCTCTGGGGAGACTTTCCACCAAATCCTTCTTGCTGTCAGAAGTTCTTCTGCTGTTACTTAGCAATCATTTCTCTTTTTTCCTAATTCCATGCTTGAATCTCTAATTCTGGGCCTATCTGTGGGGATTTGCTGCTACTACTGCTTATTTTATCTTGCTTAAGATTGGCTCCTGATGCTGACTGAGATTCAGATAAACTGCATGGGATTCATATGTCCAAACCTACAAGCCCACGCTTCTGCCACAGCGTGAAATGAACCGTACCATGACTGCCTTAAAAGCATTTTCATTCCCTTTGCTATCAAGGGAGCCTAAGCAATTAAGCAGATGCTGATGGCTAAAATAAAGTAAGATGAATCCCAGTCTTTGTGCTTACTCCACGGACCAAGATTTCCAAATGTGACCTGCTGCTGCCTGATCTCTCCGAGCACTTCCATCAGCAGTGTCCATCTGTGAGCGAAGAGGTGCAGACACAGGGCAGTTTTAAGCAGCATTCAGAACTGCTGTCACAGGAGTGAGCTGGTGGAAGTCATCTCCTCACCGTCCATCTGACAAAAGCTGTGCTGGGATATTCCCGGAGAGCAGAACCCCTTCCCTCTTTCTCTTGCTCTAAGCAGTTCTCCTTTCCACCGTGTTTTCCCAGGACGGGAGCGTGCTTTTGAGAAGTGCAGCAGATCAGTGCACCACCAGGGCTGGGGGCTTACTCAGGGCTTTACAGCATGCATTGACTCATAAACTGTAATTTTTTGTTGTTGTCTTTTTGTAAGTAAGGTTGTTAGTTCAACTGTTTGCGGGGACTTTTGAGAGGGTTTTTTCTTCATATTTTGAGGAACGAAACTTTACGAAAATACCCGCAGCCGAGAACTGCCAGAGGCAAGAAAAAGTAAAGCTACCTAAAATTGCCCATTTAACGCCAAAGCGGGTCTCGTTTCCTCTCTACAACCCATTTGCTTCTGCTCCCCTCTCCCTTCCCCCACCGCCCTGGACTCCTAAGAGCAAGAAGTGAGTTTCATTCAGTTGACCTGAAACCAGTGACTCAAGGACCTGCTCAACAAAGTAGTGCGGGAGACCACGAGGCTGAACTGCATCACCAGTTGTGCCTCTGCAAATGCGTAAGCTGAGGTGGGGGGGCCAGAAAGAGAGGAAGGAACAGTGCAAGCTCTTTTTATATTGAAAATAGTTTGACATTTAAGATATCTAAAACAGCAACCGAGGGAAAAAAAGATTGTGAAGTTCTTCAAAGGAATGATACTTAGCTGAACTGTTTCAGAATCGTTAGTTGAGTCACTCTGTTATCAGTCCCGTTTCGTTAGACACTTCAAAGTGTGCTTAAGAAACACCTCACTGCTGCTAGGCATTCAAGATTTTTCAGTTTAAGCAGGGGCTGGACTGGCCCTGGGAGGTGAAAGGAGATGCAACAACCAACAGAATAGTACTGCACTTGGAGGGCAAGAGCCTGGGGATGGCCGTGTTGGTGCATCAGCCTGGCACTAGGAGGCACCGTGGTTGTGCTCTTTGTGTGGAAAAACTGAGCAGAGTACGATTGAAGTTGATGTCCTTCCCATGGGGGCTCAGGGTGGCTCTCCTTTGCCTCCTCTTTATACAAATTCTCAGAAGTTAACTATTTTTGAGGCCTCAGCCCATGACAAACGGGGCTGACAGTGGCCAGTAGGGGTAACAATTAGTAGAAACCACGCTAATAAGACAGTGGTAAAGATCATTTAGGCTCCAACAGTTGTTTTCTTTTCATAGGGTCAGAGACCCCATGCCGGTGTCCCAGGTAGGGAAGGCTACAACATCTTAGGCTTTCTTTAACGTGCTGGGTAAATTTAAGTGGTTTGGGCTTTTGATGCATTTCCTGTGTGTGATATGCAAAAGTTCAATAAGCATCTTTAAGGGAGAGATGGCTACATCAGGTGCTCACTGAAGCTCTTCCTGCAGTCTAGGACTGGTCAGACCGCAAGACACTGGACAGACAGAAGCATTTAGCCAAGTCTCCTCCTTTCCCCTCAAGCTTAATCTTGGCCAAGCTACCTTGACATACCCTCCTCCTGCACTAATGAGGCACTTCTACGTGTTTTAGATTCCCCCAGGAGGATTCAGAGGTGAGGGGTCTAGTAACATAACTAAGCACCCAGGAGCAGGAGGATACATGAGGAATTTAAGAGGTGAGGAGGAGGATGACAAGGCACGAACTTCTACGAGGCCTAATGGGAAGCTCACGTACAGGCCCCAGGGAATGAGAAATACGAGTTTTTGCACATTTCACCCATGCATTGCCCCTCATGTGTAATCAAGCATCTGCAATCACAGATGCTGATGTAACTACTGCTGTTCTTACGATGCTTTTATGGTGGGCGGTTACTTGAAGTAGTACAAATTCATTCTCCTGGTCCAGTTCAGTACCCCAACAGGAGACTGGCAGAGCAGGGAAGGGTGCGAAGGAGCTCTGCAAAGAAAGAGCAGGCAGCAATCCAGATCAGAGCTGCGTACAACAGGCTGCTGAACACCAGAAGGGCGAAGAATTCAGTGCAGTTTATGAACAAACAGGCTTATCTGTAGGAGGAAGGCATGCTCATTAGGGGAAACAGGCAGCCAAGAGCCAAAGGGATCTCCTGCCTCTGCCCCAGCCTTGCTCAGTACTCCTGGACCAGATCATCCATGGGGAAACACGGGGCTGCTGTGCAGGGAACTAGCTGGTGCTGAGAGGGCATCTTAGGATGAGCAGCACAGAATCACAGAACACCCTGACTTGGAAGGGACCCACAAAGATCATCAAGTCCAGTTCCTGGCTCCACCCAGGACCACCCAAAAATCAAACCATATTTCTGAGAGCACTGTCTGAACGCCTCTTGAGCTCCACCAGGCTCGGTGCTGTGACCACTTCTCTGGGGGGAATCACAAGCACGATGCTCAAAACAGGAGATGCCAACTCTCCTCAAGGAGGGACACGTTCTGCTCAGGCCAGAGCAGACAGTGAGGGATTTCTCACAGCTGCCAAATCACCTTCTAGCTTGGGCAACTTTCAGTCACAACTGCCTGAGGTAGATGCTGGCATGTGCTTTAAATAGAGAGAAGAGAAAGCTTTCACTGGCCTCTCCGTCTCTGCTAACCACAGCAGGAAGAGCTGTTTGTCTGAGATTGCTCTCACCATTATCACATCTGGCTCTGAATTTAATTTTTCCCCCAGCTGTCAGCGTGCTGTGTCTCCACATCCAAAGGCAGCGCAAGCCAGCTCTGACATTTAGACAAGCAATAAATTTCAGCCAGCTTCAGTTATGTATATCCTGCAGGGAGATGAGCTTTCCTGTTCTGCAGTCCAGTCACCTCTCTGTCAGGGAACAGCTGGGCCAAATTTATTGCACTCACAGCTGTATGTTTTTACATGTGTGTTGGGTATGCTACACCCTCAGCTCAGATGGCAGCACAGGAGACTGGCTGCTGATTGTGCCTTGTAAAAGCATGAAGCTGGAGGGGGAGGGAACGACAACTAATTGAGGAAAAAAAGTCTAAAATACGATTTGTTACACTATGTGCGAGTTAACTGTCTTTTGTTATCAGCCTTTATAGATGAGACTGGAGGGGCCGGATTTCTGAGACTTAATCTATGCTTGACAGTGACTTGTTACATGACCCTGGGCTATCCTGTTAGCATCTTCATTGCTTTTTTGTTTATGCAGCTGTGGAGAGCTTTGCAGGGTTGAGAATGCCGCGGTCAAGTATGCTACCACCGCTTTTTCAAAACAAGCATCGTGTGGAAATCCCTACTTAAGTGCTGATACTAACACAGTGTCTCCTTCTTCTATAGGTAAACAGTTAAAGGTCACCCTTGTTTTCAGCCTTCCTCTAATATTTCAGGTAAGATGTTGAAAACAACGTTGTTGAAATCCAGCCACATTTGTGTTGTGGGTAAAGAGAGATCTCAAAAACTTTGACACGCAAAACAGCAACCACCCACAGCCTGGAGAGATCCACAGGGGACAGGGCTGCTCATGATCAGAGCCCAGCACGTTTGGAGGCGGGTGGTGAGAAAGCAGAGGGCATTGCTAAAGCATGAAGAAAAACAAACTAAAGAAATGCAAACAAAGAACGAACAGAGACAACTACCCAGACCGATTCTAAGGTGGTGTTTTCTGTTAGAACCTGTTTCCATTATAGCAACAACGTGAGCATTTTCAGGAAAGATAAAAATATCACACGAAGAGCACTTGTGAAAAGTCAGCTCGGTGCTCTTCAGAAGTACCTGCTCACAGTGCTGGGCTGTACCTGCTCTAAGTACTGAAGAGCTGACATGCCCAAGGGGGAAGAGTGCAGCTGCCTCGAATGTGACATTCATCTTCTGCCTGTTCCTGCTCAGAGTAAATCTGAAGCAGGAAGGAGAAGCCCAAGCACTGAGCTCTGCTGTGACCTGCTCCTGAACCACGGGCCTGGCCCCCAGCACTCGCGCTCCTGCAACCACAGGAGCAGCCTCAACCACGCCATGGTCCCCTGCTTGGGCTCTCTGAGAGGCTCAGCAAGGCAGGGAGGGTTTTGCAGCCTGCTTCTTTTCCCTTTCACTTCTGGTGGCATGCCTCCAGATAGCAGGCAGGATGTGGTAAAAGCCAAGCCTACCTGAGATGGAGAGTGCGCTGAGATATTCAGTGATAACATGCAGAGGTATCCAGGGGAAACCTTTCATCTCCCTGCAATGGAGAGAAGGTACTGGAGACTAATAAGTCTCAAAAAAAGCAGGGCACAGATACCACAAGCTCAGTCTGCCCTGTAGATTATGTCAGTGTAGGAAGATGAAACGAGAATAATCAGAGCTTAAATCAGGGGCAGGGGCCTGTGAATGAGACACCAGCAACTCGTCCGTGTCAGCACGGTAACAATTTCCTGCTTCACTCACCGTGTTTCCTCACGGTTTCATTGACACCTCTATAATTTAGCAGGGAAATAAAAAAAATTAAAAAAAAAAAACAGCCAAGGGAGGCTCCGGCTTTGTCTTCCCACAGAGCCCTTTGTTCACACCACTGGGTTAGTTATTTTGCAGGCTCACCCCTAGCTGGGAGGGAGGGAGGAGAAGGCAGAAGGACAAGGAAGCCCATGAGAACACCGGTGCCAGGTTGCTGCTGGTTACAAAACCAACAGTTGCACCCCTCTCGTAGCACTTTCACAAGTGAGAAGTGTGCGTGAGCACCGGGAGTATCTCAGATGGGGAAGGGAGGAGAAACTGAACTTAGAGAACGCCTAACGAGTAGGCTCGGTCAAGAGGAAATTTTGCCCCTTGTGAGAGAAGAACACCAAAGGACATGTTATTTTTCCTATTTTACCTGACAACCTTGTACATCCAGCTGTATTTGGGTCCCGAAACATTCTGGAAAACAGCCACGCGTTTGAATGTCCTCAGGTGTTGTTTTGGCTGAGCGCTAACATTTCTCACTGAATTCCTGTAACAAGCCCCCAAAAAACCCCACGCCCTACATACTAATCCAGAAAGCTCTCAGCCACGAGACCCTGCCAACTCCAATCACCAAGGGAACTCCCTGGGACTTCTGTGCTGGCTGTGGCTGGGCAATCCTGCTGCTTTATCGACCGGCATCAGGCCCTCGGCCTGACACCACACACAGCAGGGCAGCTGCCGTGCAACCACAGTACCTGTCTCAATGCGCCTTTTTCTCCCCCCCTTTCTCTGTTCTAGTTCTGTTCTGGGAACAACGTCACTGATGACTATGACTCCAACACCACCATCGACTACACCATGTTTGAGACCGTGTGTGAAAAGGAAGAAGTCCGTAACTTCCGCGCTGCCTTCCTCCCAGCCATGTACTCCCTCATCTGCTTCACGGGGCTGCTGGGGAACGGGCTGGTCATGGTCACCTACATCTACTTCAAGAGGCTGAAGACCATGACAGACATCTACCTACTAAACCTGGCCCTGGCAGACATCCTCTTCCTGCTCACCCTCCCGTTTTGGGCCACAAGTGCAGCCACATACTGGTGTTTTGGGGAACTTGCCTGCAAAGCGGTCTATTGCATCTGCAAAATGAGTTTCTTCAGCGGGATGCTGCTCCTCCTGTCCATCAGCATCGACAGGTACTTTGCCATTGTTCAGGCTGCCTCAGCCCACCGCTTCCGTCCCCAGATGATATTCATTAGCAAGATCACGTGCGTTGTCATCTGGCTCCTGGCCTTCATCCTCTCAATCCCCGAGCTGGTTCACAGCGGTGTAAATAACCCAGACAACCATCCCCGCTGCTCCATCATTGCTAACGACCTGCAGACTTTCAACACTGGCATCAAAGTATCCCAAATGGTCTTTGGCTTCTTATTTCCCCTGGTGGTCATGTCTGTCTGCTACCTCATCATTATCAAAACATTACTCCAGGCCCGCAACTTTGAGAAGAACAAAGCCATCAAGGTGATCATTGCCGTGGTTATCGTCTTCATTGTCTTCCAGCTGCCCTACAACAGCGTCATGCTGGCCAAGACCATCTCAGCCTTCAACCACACCACCTCATGTGAGGAGAGCAAGAAGCTCGACATGGCAGATGACGTGACCTACACGCTGGCCTGCTTCCGATGCTGCCTCAATCCCTTCCTCTACGCCTTCATCGGCGTCAAGTTCCGCAACGACCTCTTCAAGCTTCTGAAGGAGCTGGGCTGCCTGAGCCAGAAGCGCCTCTGGCAGCTGTCTGCCTGCCGTGAGAGCAAGAGGTTTTCCTTTGCCATGGAGACAGAGACAACCACCACCTTCTCCCCGTGAGGAGAGCTCCAGGGAGGCTTTAACCAAGCTGAAGGCTGGCGCGGTTTTGTACACTGCTTCTATTTTGAATTACTGATAGAGGAAGACCTGCCACTACTTTAAGAAAGGCAGCTGTAAGAGGAAAACCAAGGAACCTCCCCGTATTCCCCTCAACGATCATTGCTCCTGTGGATGGAGAGACTTTGATAAAGCTATGACTAATAGTAAAGCAACGGAAAGGGAGACCAGTGAGTCTTGAATTTCTCATGCCATTTCACCTTTATTTTACTCTTTCCTAGTCTAAATCAGAAATGCTCAAAATAGAATATTTTCCTTAAAAGCAACCAATAGCAAGAGAGACAGACATGCAACAGAACTGTTTTAGAGCTGAACTTCCAAGAGCATTGTCCTTGCTTTGAATGTTGCATTTATTAAGACCACCTAGTACTCTCCATACATACAAAAATGATGCACTGATTCAGCATTCATGGCAAAACAGCACCAACGGACTCAGCCTCCAAGCATAACACAATATGCAATATAAGCTGTGAAGTGTCCTAGCACGCAACTCTCAGCCCTGCCTTCCCTATGAAAAGTGAGAAATTTGCTTAACTAACACCTAATCCATATTTGGCATGATATGCATAATTTCAATAGCTATGCATACGATTGTGGCATCTCAGGTTTGTCAGGAAAAGAACAGCCACTTCGCTTTTGCCTGTAGCAAAGATATCTGGTGTTTCACCTACAAGGAAGGTGCATCCTAACAAGCACAAGTTATTGCGTCCCAACATTGACTCGTATTCTTTAGAAAAGCGGCTTCACTTTAGCAATAAAGCCTCCTTCAGCTTCTGAAAAGACATCTGCTTGCACAAGGGCTGACACAGGGTTAGCTAGCAAAGTTTAGATTCAAACTTCTTGCACAAAGACAAGTTACAAGAACCAAGTAACTGGTGCCTCCCCAGCCACCAAAGGTACAAACTTGAACTAAGAAACAGATATTTCTGCACCGATCCAGTCAGGTACTCAAAACATTATTTTTTACCGCCTAGCCATTCAGCCCATCCAAATGTCATTGTTACTACTGACACGATGAGCAAGTCTTTACTCACATGGTTGATATTAAAACATGTGTTTTGGCAGACTGGTGCAGGAATGCTCAGCATTTTTACAGATTCTAGCCTGGGACAAGTTTGTATCTGTTTCTTAAGGAAAGACTTAAATTCAGGATACAGTTGTACCTATGGTCCAACCACTGCTATTTGCCAGTATCTGGAGCTCACTTTTATCTAGCTTAATCAGCTCCTGTGGACGCAGTCTGCTGATTTTCACATACGTGTGGGGGCTCTCTGTGCTGTTGCTTGCTGACCTCAAGAGATAAAAAACACAAATGTGGGTTTTCTTCTCCCTTCCCAACCAATGTGTCTTTCTAGAAGGACTTTTGCAGCTGTCTTTTTATAAGTCAGATACGTATTTCACTTATAAGCTACTGAAAATGTGTTTTGCATTCACACTGGCACTTGTAATAAAGAAGGCATTCACTGCAGTTTGATTTAATGCAAAGGATGGTCATAGCGTTGAAGATTACTGCCAGGGTCATGTACTTGAAAGGAACATGGCAGCTGAACAACAGATTATTGTCATGTAAAACAAGACCTTGAAAAGAAACCCTGAATGTTACGCCAGTTGATGCATTTACTAGAAGAATGAAGATTCCTATGGACAGACAATACCCTGGGAACTGCTGTTACAGGACATCTGAATGTCAACTGGGGAGGAGTTGCTGCAATTGTTTGTGCATCTGTTATTGACTAGCACGCTCTAATCCCCACGGCACACAGCACTCCCCAAAGTCAGACATCAATGGCAAAAGGTCTTGGCCATGAACTGCTCTCGGTGCTGGGCAGGAACCTAACTCAGTGGACATAGCATGCTCACCTTCCAGAGCAGCAGTTGAACAGTTTTGATTTGGGGAACCTGTGAGGAACATTCCAGTGGACATACAGAGCCATGCAGAGCAAAAGAGACGCCTGCTAAACAGACACACTTCTTTCAATACAACTCATGGAACCATTAGGAGACATGCAGGGAACTTGCTGGATTATAGGTCAAAAACCAGAGATTTTGTTCTAAAGAAACAACAAGATCAGCCTTCAAAGAGAGATTACAGTTAGCTGTTTTTGAGATAATGCTGCCGCTTACACAGCTGTCTGACAATCATCTTTAAATAAATTCTCCTTCCTAAACCCTTTGGCTCAGGGATGTGGGATTTTGCCATGAGCTCATATTCATTCTGCTCTGAGTTACCTATGTTGAGTGACAATCCCATCCAGTTGTTTCAAGCATTTTCTTTTATAATGGCCATGTAATAAATACATATGCAAGTGCTGCTTCTCTGACATATAAAAGGGGACGGTTAAGACTGACACACTGAATAGTCATTTGTTCTTGTTTTTCCCCTATAGTCCTTGCACAGACAAGGCGCTTGGCTAATAAGAAGTTTGCCAGAATAAGGAATGCCTATAATACAGAGTCTTTTTAGTTCTCTTCATCAGTAACAATATACTCTTGATATGTATTCATACATGTAAAGCTGCTTTTCATAAAAAAGTTAAATATGTACACGAATGTACCCTGAAAATACACTGCTTTAACTGAACCTTTTATAAAAAATACACTCACCTAAATTATTCTAGCAAGGAAAACTGCTCCAACAGAACATGCAATTGTACCCGACTCCTGTTTAATAAAAGCCATTCCCCTTCTACAAGCTGAGAATTTTCTACGTTTTTGTCAACCAGATGTATTCTAAATAGGAAAACAAGCAGCTGCCTTTACAAGAATGAGAAACTAAAGCAGCATGTGGGACAGCTGCATCTGGTGCCCTCTCAACAAGACAGCAGTGACTTCAGAGTGCATGGCTCATCTTAAAGTTTAACAGAGAAAATAAATCTGCCACTTGATGAAACATATTAATGTTGACCTAAGATCCTAACTTGAGATTCTCTACTTACGTCTGAAAACTGACTGTATTTTGCTACTTGTGGAAAATAAATTATAACAATTTAAAAAATACCTTTGGTTTTTCCCTTGTATTTCCTGCACAGGATGTATCTTGTGTGTATCGTAACAGTTCATATCATATCCTTCTGATCCTGCCAAGAGCTGTTTGTTGATCACCCTAGCTTCAAATCAGTACTGCCCTGCAGGGGAAAAAAAAGTGTAAAACATTCTAATTTTTAAAAAATGTTAGTGTTCCTAATTATACAGTAAACAAGTCACCAATAGATTTAGTAGTGGCGTTTGTCTTTATTTTTACTCTCAAGTTGATTGCCTTAACACTGCCCCAGCATTGAATATACCTGATGATTTTACCATTCTCTTTTAATTTAAAAAGTCAGTAACAAAAACACCCCATTATTGTGCAAATTGCTCACAGGGAGAGGCTGTAACCACAGCTTAAAAACCTCCGTACACAGGCATAGTAGCAACTGACTCATTAGTTGAGATGAGCTGCCCATCTAACCCAACTCCACATCTCAAACTGGCCGATGCTGCATGATGAACGCACACAGACCATT
Organism: Aythya ferina; assembly: GCF_964211825.1. Taxonomy (NCBI): domain Eukaryota; kingdom Metazoa; phylum Chordata; class Aves; order Anseriformes; family Anatidae; genus Aythya; species Aythya ferina. The sequence goes on from NC_140321.1 coordinate 5,482,429, forward strand.
TCTTCCTGACCTCCCCTGCTAATATAGCCCCCAAGGTACACAGGGATGGTCCTTACCCTTTACAAAACCGTCTTATAACTGCAACCATGGAATTAAAGAGAACAGAAAACGAACCTCAGAGAAAACCAAAGATGTGACTAGCTTAACGTTTGAGTGCCAGAAGTAAGGATCATTTCTGCTCTCACTATACAATGCACATTTCTCCCTAGAGAGAAAGTATTTGGCTAGTTTCAGCATCTGGTCCAGAGGTTCAAGTAGTGATAAGAAGCATCTCAAGATCACTGCACCGCAATACCACTCTAGATAATAGGTCTAAACCCAAGGCTCCTTAAATAAACATCGGGTCTCGCTCACCACAACTAGGTCAGAAGGCTCCACTGCTCTGGAATCCAGGGAACTTATCTATACAAGAGACACAGCCTGCTGAAGCAGGAGCTCTGAACCAGACCACACAAACCATGAAACAGGACTGGAGTTGTGAGAACGCTGCTGCGCTTACAGCAACTCCCTAACAACTCCCTACGCTTCTCAAAAGTGACTGTAAATCAGACCTTTAAACAGGAAAGTTCCTGAATTTTAAGAAAGCAGATTAGAGCTTACAACCCTGATTTAAACTAGTAAAACCCAGCCCACCAGGCAAGCACCCAACATCACACCTTAAACTATAAATGCCCCAGACAAACCAGGCAGAATCTGTCCTGCACAGAAAAAGTACATTTCCAGGATGGATTTAACCCATTTTTGTAACTTTCACCAGCAAGACAGAAAAATAAACTCTTCACTGCGGGGAATGGACCAACCTCAGTCTGAAATCTTTACAAATTCTTTACAAATTCAATTAAAAAAGCCTGGTCCTCGTTACAGAAGGGGGCCATGGTCTGTAATAACCTAGCTCAAAAAGTCCCACAGAGTCGTGTGGACTCCTGGTGGTTCTTCTGACACCTTCCTGCTCTACGTAAAGCATCACTGTTCATTGCTTCTCCTTTCTTGCCAGTTCATTGTCACTTTTTTTTTTTCCACTTGCTGGAGAATGAACTGACGAACACAATGGTGAAGGGGAACATTCTCCAGGCACAGCTGTGGTTGCTGATGTGCCACCTGGGTAGCTGCGGGAGGGAAGTACTCGTAACCCTAAGAAAGAATGAGCTGAGGCAAACAAACCCTAAAAATAATGTACGTGGGTGATGAGGAAGGGTGGCGTCACTCTGCAACAATCAGGGTAGCTGAGGGTGGGCTACAGTTTCCTCTCCCCACATCTTCTTTTATATGGAAAAATAAATCAAGCTCCTGTTCTTGGGGTGGAGGTGTCAGTTCTCAGGGGAGAACTTTTTTCATGGCCAACGATTTTTCCCCCCCAGGTGTCTCCTCACCCACCGAGGCATTGACCCTTCTTCCCCAAGGCTGCTACTGATGGGTTCCCATTCCACACCAGGGTATTTCTCCTTGCAAGCTGAGCCATCACAGGATGGTTCTGGGGAAACTGAAATCAGCTGAGGTCTCAGCTGCCCCTTGTTCATACCATCACAAGCAGCTTCGTGACCTCCAAGTGGGTAAATCCTGAGGAGACTGAAAAGCAATGACCTTTTTTATGGATTAAATCAAGGCAGGACCACCTCAGAGCCTACTGTTGTGCAGCTGACATAGGGGGAAAAAATGACTAGATAAACTGCATCATGTGGCATTTAATGACAGCAGCACAAACCACTGCCAGACCACCTTACTACAGCTCCTGGGGTGGTGAGAGTATGCTTTGGAGGGCTGGAGAAGAGAATTATCCTTTTACACAATGAACTCTCTGGCACTGGATGTGAAAGACCATAAAGACAAAAGGCACACAATGGGATGGGACCTTAACAGGGTTTTGTCGATTTTTTTCTTACACACTCCCTGAAACTGTCAGCTTATTCCTTGTTTTAGTAGCTGAATGCACCATACCATACAAATGACATACAAACATACAAATGACAAGAATGAGAAAGGAGTAAGAAGATGAAAAGAAGGAGGTGGCTGACTAGAGAAATAAAGATTACCTAGCAGTATTTGCTCTCTGCCTTTTCCTGCTTGAGTGCCTGAACCTCCAGCCTGGCACTGAGCTATTCGACTCCAAGCAAATACAACCAAGGTAGCTTCCATTTCTTGTGTGTTTCCAGGAGTGGTACAGCAAAGGGAGAGGACTTTTGGGTCTGATCCAATGGTCAAAACTTTGGACAAGAGCTAAGAAATGTAGGTCCTCTCCCTGGCTCTGCTACTCAGTGACGTGAGTCAGTCCTGTACCTCTTCCCCAAGCACTGAAGCAGAGATGGTAACGTCACTTTGCCGAAGCAGCAATAGGAGAACTTAGCTCTATTACTAGTGCCACAGATAGGAGCCTTTCCACTCCCTTCTTGAAACAGAAAAGCAGTCCCAACACGCTCAGGTTTTGCAGAAACTGCAAGTTTTCAAGTGCGCACATGCAGGGTTGTGAGTAGCGGGCTAGCCTATTTTCAAACTGCACGGGAAGTTAGTTTTCACTTTCACCTTCCCGTAAGACCCCAGTCCTTCACAGAGCTGAGACCATTACCGGAGCAGGGAGTGAAATCTTGGTAGCGAACAGCACCTGTCATTGCCACAGCTCGTTACAAAAACCTTATTCAGGTCTTGGCAAGTACAGAGGCTTCTGGTTCATCTCCACCACATGCGTGGCAGGTTCAGAGCCAATCTAGGCATGATCTCATGTATTTGTCATTGCTGAACCCATGCAAATCTTCAGCTTGCAGGAACTGAAACTCTAACTTCCCTTCTGCTGCTTTGTTTTTTTAATTCAATTGTCTAAAATAAGATAGCGAGCAGATATTTACTTTCTTTACTGACAAGCCCTGTTGCACAAAACCCTGATTTCTGAGAGATTAAACGCTTGACTGGGAAATTTCTGTGACTGATGACCAATTCTAATGCCTAAAATCATCCTCCAAGCAAAGAAAAACCTAAATCATCTCCAGTGCCATAAATAGTCCAAGAAGCATTCCAGGATTCAAAGCCTGCGCACATCATCCTTTAACGAAACCAGAGCTTCTCCCACGTATTCTCGTTCTTTCTTCTTTAACGTGGCCTAAAATGCACCGAAAGCAACAGAAACCTTCGTGAAAAGTCTTTGCATTACCTTGGGAGCTGGCACGCATTTTTCATGCTATGCAACATGAGAGGAGGAGAGGCAAAATCCCAGTGGATATATACATGCAACCAAGCGTACTTCTGAAAAAGCACAGGAAAGAGAAGCTACTTACTGTGTTTTTCCCTAGGTGCTGACAGTTTCATTGGCTTTGCAGCCAGAGCAGATGGATTTCGTATGTCTGTTAAGGCTTGAAGAATCCTAAAACTGCTGCAGAAGCCCCGGGTAGTGGCAGGACCGTGACAAATTCACTGACCTCAGCAGTCTGTGCCTGTCCTGGAGGTCACGCAGCAGTGTAAGCCTCAAGAGCTGTGCTCCTCTGGGACAACATCCTAATTTGTACCACTCTAACCGACAACTTCAAGTGGCCAAGTGCTTCCAGAAACAGAAAAAGGCTTTTAAAAAAGGCTCTTAACCTGCCACGTAATAAAAAACAAAATCTTCACAAGTGACTCACGAGTTAAAGCACCTTTTCCAAAGACCCCTTCAAGCCTTCATTTCCAAGAAACGCGAGTCCTTTTACATGTTTCACACACCCAGCAAAGGCAACCCATTTCCTACCCAACCATCTGAAAATGAAGGTGCTGAGTTGGACCTAGAAAAATCTCTGTCTGACCAAGGTTATCACCGGTTACTTCCTCAGATTTTGATCCTGCGGGCCTCGTGCGGTCTAGAAATTAAAGTTTGGCATTCTGGTTTACCAACTTTAATTACAAGGAAAGTCAACGTGCCTGTACCCCGCTGAAAATGGTGACTGGTGGCTGCAGAGGCCTCCCGCACTCCAGTTCCTTCATGTCAGCAGGTAGTCAGCACAACCCGAGACTTCTGCAGTACCCACACCGTTTTGCATCTTATTATCAGGGAATCAGCCATCTACATGCGAACGTTAATGTGGAAGGAGGTGTGAACACACACACGTGTTCAGGTTTGCATGTCTCCCAGCAGAACTGGTTTCAGATTCCGGGGGCTATGGCAGTAAAATTCAACACCCCGCTAAATCTCGCTGCCAGAGCTGCACAAATAAAAGCTTATGTTTTTAGGGGAGAGTTGACTGATTCCCTTGATGATAACACGTTTCTTCTTCTAACTTTTGGCCACACCAAGCAGTGAGAAAGAATCTCTACCCCCGTGCCAGGGCGGGGAGGGGGAGAGGGAAAAACAAGTCTCTTTCTGGATGACTAACACAGCCAGCAGCTCTTGCCACTCTGCTCTCAGCCCTGCTCTTCAACGGGGAGTTGCACAAGGCTCCTTTGAAGAGGTTAACACCTTCTCAGTTGATTCTCTTCTGCATTGCCAGAGGGTCACAGGTAGCTCTAATGCTTGTGCTCAAACTTGACAACCCGACCGCACATGGAGGTGAGCTTCCGCAAGAGTCACGGAGCTGTACTCCAGCAGACACAGCTCACACCAGGTGCAAGGTGGCAAATAACCAGATCTTCACAAGAGTCATCAAAATGTCTTCGCTGCCAGCAAACCCAACACACCCATCTACCAGCAAGCAAGCCCTCACTGCCTGGACCAGCTAACAGAGCCACGAGGCGTGCTGTCGGAGACCTGGAGGCTGTTTGAAAGCACGCTGCAGGCAAGAAACATCAGAGGAGGTCTTCGAGCCATCAGAAACAAGACCTGAAGTGCTGTCAGAGCCTGCCTCCCCAGCTAGGCATCCTGTTTGGGGCACAACGAGGGCTGCAGCCGTGGATGTGCACCCGCCTGCTGCTGGTGGGGCACGGCCTGTCATCCTGCAGCCCTGCACGCAGCTCTGCTGCCATGCACGACACCTCCAGCAGCAGAGCCACCTCTGCTCCTACCCGAGGGTGGTGAGACGATGCACCAGCGAGGCACTGGGGCTGCAGAAAAGCTGCCCCACTCTGGGGGTTTAGGGCTTCTGGTACCTGCCTGCCTTGGAAACCTGCTCCTGAGCCACTGTGGGAAGCAGGCGATGGAATGCGACGTGGTCTGAGCCAACACTTCCCAAGCAGACACGTCCCTGAGCCACAGCCCTCGGGCTGGCACCACAGCAGTAACTTCTCCCTGGGGAGGTTGTGTCTCTGTCCCACGGGATCGCAGTTTAAGCAGCCTGCTAGGCGTAGTCAGACTGTGCTGTGTCTTGGATGTGTTGCACGTGAGGCATACCACACGTTCCCACCTGCCATGCAAAATGTTTTTGGGTGGAAAAGTGCAGGGAGAAGCGGAAAAAGAAAGCTTGGATGTGTCTGGTCATTAGACCTGATGGCTCTAATGACTGGCCATGCCTTACAGATCCAATACAGCACTCTGGAAAGAAGGGAGCAATCTCCTTGCCAAGCAGTAACAGTGATCTTCAGCTTGGAAATTAATTCCCTTTATAATCAGTAACACAAAAGGAGTCTTTCCTTACAAGGCTTTTCCCCCTGCACATGCCCTGAAACACACTACAAACTGAAGCCTCAGTGACCAGCAACCAAGATGAAAACAATTCCTCCTCCTTCCCTCAAGGGGAAGCTATCTGAAGAGAAAAAAGACAGATTATATGCAAAGTCAGGTAATAGAAGGCACTCTGACAACCTCCCCAGGCACTAGAAGATAACCTCTAGAAAGCCACGACAGCACAGTTGGGCTCCAAGCAACCCACATCACACATGGAGCAAGTCCACAGGTCCCAGTCTGTTTCTGGTCACCATACAGTACTGGTATCTGTCTCAGCTCCCTGTCAGTAAGCTGTGATTTATTTATATTTCAAATAAATAAAAAAAAAGGGCTGCATGGACATTATCTCCCCCACAACCCTCCCTCCAAGTTGCTCCTCTCCCCTCTTGCTTCCAGTAACCCAAAAATAAAAAACCATACTGTTCTTGGAAGAAGCCTTCCAGCCAAACCTCTGATCTCTGTGTGAGCAAGCAAAGACAACCAGAAAAAGCTGACTCTTTGAGAGATGCTGCCACCGCGTGGGAAAGGCTGAGAAACGACTGCTCCATCACAGCCAGCACCATGCTGCTCCCAAGGCAGCCAGGGACTCCTGGAGTAAAAATCTTAAGGAAAAATTATCCCCTAAAACAAAGGTGGGGCTTCAAAAAGTACTAGGGAAATCAAATCGGAGTCCTCTGTGGGTTGCCAGGCTAAAAATTTTAGCTTGGTTTAAATTAAATATACTGGAAGTGCTTTTAAAATGGTCCTGATTAACTCTCAATCAGACTGCATGTCTTTTCTACAAGATTTCAATAATCCTCTTTAAATTCTGTGCTCCCTCACCTACCCTGTGGAGAGCTCAACTTCTTTTCTGTTATCACATATGGCTCCAAAACCTGCACTTTGGCAGCAGCCCTTTGAAAACCAGTTGCCTTGAACATAACAGCAACTTCTACAAACTCCCACAGCCAAACCCCTTGAGCCCTGCACTGCTCTCACATCCACTACCAAACTCAGCTTCAGCTTCTGAGCTCTTCTACATGACCCATTCTCTTCTACAAGCTCTTCTACAAGTCATCATTTAAGCCAAGACTTCAACTAGCTCTTTGAGTCATCAGGTGTTTTTATGCAGCAGCTGAGAACAAACTTACCGGGGCATAAATTTTACAACATTAAAAAAGTCACAGCAGTAGAAGTTAGAACAGAAACTTCTACATTAGATGGTGTGTTAACTGCTAGTGAGTTTCCAGATTCCCTAAAATTCCACCATTTTAACAGATTGTTGAGTTTATGGTACAGGCGATTTTCAATGTTTTTCAGCAAAAATGCATGTGAAAGCTTACAGAATTAGGCTGTTTCTTACACAGTGGGGAATATTCTTAATTCAGACACTGGTGGCCAAACTCCTTAAACACTGCTTCCATGAAGCCTACACTTGCAATACGGATGGGACACAATTTACCTTTGTACACTATTTTTTAATGTGGTCTGATATGGGGACAATTGCTACTTTCAACACATTTAAAAACCCCTCCATCACGATACATTAACTGTGCTCAAAACCAGAAGAGGCCCTGTGATACTCCATCCTTCTCATCCACGCCATCCACTGCTGTGGAGGGACTCCAACACCCAAAAAAACATCGCAGGGTGCATCGCAGGGCTCTGAAACGTAGCTCACTACCTCCATTTCACCTTCAAACATGCTAATTGCAAACTGAAACCTTCCTGGCTCCATGTGGGTTGGCCTTGGTAGTGCCTCTTTCCTTTGTCTGCATAGAAAATCAGTCCTTTCTTTGCGGCTTTCTGTAGAAGTTACATGAACAAAAACAACTAAGATTGCTCCACCTATGCTGGCTTTTACCTGAAAGGGATACAGCCCACAGTCCACACTCCACCCACAAAAACCTTAAAGAAATAAACATACAGTGACATAAAATCTGTTATCAAGGAAAGTTTCTCCACACCCCCATACAAAAACACTTCAGTATTTTGTTCTCCGAGATGCTGCCAACCTCCTCCCCACGCAAACCAGAACGGGTGCAAGAGATAAAGCGTCAGACATCCCCTTTAAGGCTCAACACTAGACGTTATCCAAATACCATTAAAATCTAGGAGACGTGCAAGAGGCAAGGAATTCCTGCTGTTTTCTAAAAGATGCCCAAGCAGACCGAAAAACAAAATTAGCAATGCAATGATAAATGGAATTAATAGCGTGTTTGTGCATGACACTGTTACAGCAGGAAAGATTAGCTTGGAGTAATTGAGCAAGAACTGTCCTTTAATTACACCAGAACTGCCAGTAGAATAGCCAAGGTCACATTTTGAGCGCGAGTCTCTTCCCACTGCTCAGAAAATGTGGATTTTATCACTGATGGCAAACAGCTAGGTGCAGGGCCAGGCACTGCAGGGTAAGCTGCTGAGACAACAGGGCTTGAGTGGGTTGGCAGCAGGGAGCAGTGTGACTGTTTGCTGTGCTGCTGGTCCAGCTGCAGAGGCTCCAACCTCCTCCCACAGCTTTTAGCAAAGTTCCTCAGCCCGTGAACAAATGCCAGAGGACTTGAGAAGGTTGCTTCCCCTCTTACCTGCCACAGTGCTGTTTTCTGGGGTCTCTTCTCCTGGCTGAAGCTCTCTCCACTGCTGTGGTGCTCCTGGACACTGTGCATCCCCCGGCTTTCCCTGCAAAGTAAATGTGCAAGAGCATTGGTTCCAGGTTTGACAGGCTCTGGACAACAGTGCAAAGCCAATCTTTAGTACCAGGGCTTCTGTTAAGCCTCCCCATCCTGCCATTTCAGCTTTCTAGGCACTTCAGTGCTCTTCTAAGCATGCCCATGGTTGACTGCACAGAAAAGGCTACCCAGCACCTGCAAGTAGGTGGACAACGCACCAAAGCGATACAGAAACCTCTCAATTCCAGCTTTAACTTTCTAACACTTGCTCTATGCTCTGTCTCTGCCCTGGTGGTTCACTTTGCTGAGCAGAGCACTTGGCGTGCCGTGGCTTTGTGAACCAATTCCTCCCGATTTCAATGAGACCCGATCACATCTTCACCACAGGCTCTGAAGAAACAGCAGCCTGAGGGATGACAAATGCCTCAGCGCAGAGCCTGGCCCTTTTGAGATCTGTTTCTGTGAGATCTGGTTCCCTTCCCAGCTTGCCTACACATTCCCTGCGTGATCCTAGACCAAACACTGTGGAACAGCAGGTCTCAATCCCATGCTATAAAATGGAGCCATTAACACTTAATTTCTCTCATCCACCGTCTGCCTAGATTGTAAGCTCAGTAGGGAAGACTCTGTTCATACCGCGCCTAGCATGAAAGGGCCTCCAGATGTAAGTGAAATATAAAATAATAAAAATAATTTAAAATCCCCAGTAGGCAGCTGTGGAAGTAGCAGGACAGAAGAGAAACACATGCTTGCCTTTTAACGACAAAAATAAACACCCTCCAGGCAGCGAGGAGGCTGCTGAGCCCCGCGGCTGCGAGGTTTCTCATTGCTTTTCTGGGATGGGCTTGCAAACCCCCAGCTCCAGATCCCACCAGGCAGGTCGAGATCCCATTAAATGCGGTCTTAAATTAAAAGAGGACTGAATTAGAGCGGGCATTAGGAGGAATTCTTCACTGTGGCGGTGTGAGGCACCGGGACAGGCTGTGGCTGCCCCATCCCTGGAAGGGCTCAAGGCCAGGCTGGATGGGCCTTGGCCAACCTGGTCTGGGGGTGGTGTCCCTGCCATGGCAGGGTTGGAGTTAGATGGTTTTTGGTCCCTTCCCACCCAAACCATTCCGTGGTTCTGTGATTTAGGGGAAGAGTGGGGACGGTCACCACTGCCTGTGCGACAGCATCCCACAAAGACCTTGCAGCCAAACCACACGGGGACAAAACGGCACTGCCAGAACTGGTCCCAGCGCCCCCCACCTCGGGAGCCCCCATGGCCCCAGAAGCCCCCAGCCCCAAAGACACCCCAGGACTCCCCAGCCTGGCCCCACAGCAGCCACAGGCCCGGCCCCAAAGCTCTGAAGACCCCTGAGCCCCTCAGCTGGGCCCCGGAGGTGCTGCAGCCCCCAGCCCCTGAGCCCCCACAACCCCCTAAGACCCCATGGCCCTGCAAGACCCCATGGCCCCCATAAACCCCAGGGTCCCCCAAGACCCCACAGCCTCCACAGCCTCTCCAGCTCCCTCTCCAGCCCCCCAAAGCCCCCCCAGGTTCCTCCCGAGCCCAGCCCCCCCCCCCACGCCTCCCGCCTTTTTCTCCCGCCGGGCGCCACACGCGCGTGCAATCGCGCGCCCCCCGTGCACACACGCAGCTGTGCCCGCGCTTGCACGCCCGTCCCGGCGCGCGCTCGTGCAACAACAGCACGTGCACGCGCACAGGTGTGATTGCAGTGATTGCAGGCGGTGGATGCGTGCAAAAGAAGCACGCGCAGCACGGTGCACGCCCGTGCAATGCCACGTGCACCCCCGTGCAACCACACGTGCACGCCCTTGCACGCACGCACGCGATCGCGCGCGCCCCGCGTGCGCGCGCCTCGCCCCTTCCCGCCACCGCCGCGTGGCGCCCCCTGGCGGGAAGCGCCGCCAGCACCGCGCTCCCCGGGCACGTGATTGGGCGTCACCACTCCCTCCGCACCGGGGGGGGGTCACGCGGCCCTGCGCCGTCCGCCTGCGCTCGGGGAGCTGAGAGGTGCCGCGCGTTTCCCCCCCTCCCCTTCGCGGCTTGGAGTATCCCGAGGCTTTAAAGGGCCGGGACGGGCGGGCCCACTGGCACTGCTCATGGTGGAGCTGGGTTTGCCGGGTGTCATGCTCTGAGGCCTGTCTGGGCTCCTTTTCAGGGAACCACGGCAAAAAAAATAAAAAATGGCTCTAAGATAGGCTCTTGCTGGTCACAAGCAGTCTGTGGGGCTGTACTGAGGTGGTCACAAGCACTTTGTGGGGCTGTACTTGGGGCTTGGGCGGCGAATGCCCTGTAATGGCAAGGTTGTAGGTGACAGCAGCAATGAGAAGCAGTCAGAAGGAGCTGGAAGGGAAAGGGGCAGCGCTGCAGGCACCTCCTCGGGGCTGGTGTGGGGAGAGCTGAGCTCTGAGACCCCTCAATGTGCTGGGTTGGGTCACTGCTGTGCCTGTAGTAATACAGTTGTAATAATCTATAAAATGTCTATAGTAATATAGCTGTACTGAGTCACTGCTCAATCTGTAGTCATATAACTGTCTGAGGTGAGTCACTGGTTAAGTTGTAGTTATAAAACTGTGGTGGGTCACTCCTTGTTCTGTAGTAATAAAACTGTCCTTAGTCACTGCTGGACTTGTAATAACGTAATGGTCTGTGCTGGGTTATTGCTGAACCTGTAGTAATATAACTGGCTGTAGTAAGCCACTCCTGAACCTGTAGTAACATAACAATCTGTAGTGTATTGCTTCTGGACCTGTAGTAATGTAACATAACTGGATCACTACTGGACCTGTAGTAACATAACAGGCTGTGATTGTTCACTGCTGGACCTGTAGTAACATAATGGGGTCGCTGCTGGATCTGTAGTAACTGCTGGGTCTCAGGGATCAAGCCCGTTGTAGGCAGAGCTGCCAGGTAAGGCTTATCCAGGTCTCTGACATCTCAGAGCCTGCTGGTGAGAAAAGCACAAAGTAAAGCGCTGCAACTTGGTGTTACAGCCGTGCTTCCTGGGTGCTGAGGGGCAGCAGCTGCTGGGGTTGTCTCTGATTTTTTTTGTGCTGTGGTCGCACCTACGATGCTATCAGAGCACAAATACAGAGCTCTGATAAATGGGGAGAGCCTTATTGCATGTGTACCCACGGCCATGCAGCACGGGGCTGAATAAAATGACAGAAAAAGCTTTAAATAGGAGAAAAAAATATATTTTTTAACGGGCTGTTCCCTTTTTGCGATGCAAATCGCTGTCGGGTGCTCTCCCGAGCTGCATGCAGGGGGTGTCCGGGAGGCTGTACCTACACCTGCGCTTAATTGGGGCGGCTCATCCCGTGCTCATTAGCCACAAACCGGCCGCCAGGGGGAAATCCCGGCCGGGTGAGAGCCGTGACAGCCCCCCCGGGGCGGCGACCAGCCGCCCCCGGCCCCGCTCCCTTCCTCCTGCAGCCGCCGGGGGGCGGCCCCGGCCCGCGGCGAGCACCGGGCGGCCGCGATCGTTCCCCGCTGCTGAGCCCCCGGGCGCCGGTGGGGTGCTAAAGGGACCGAGCCCCAGCTGGTTCTGTGTCTTCCCCCCTTTCTCTTTCCCACAACACTTCTAAATCCTTCTCCGAGCTGCTTCTCGTGTTCTGGGTGAAGTGGAACAGCTTGGTAATCTTTTTCTTCTTCTTTTTTTTTTTTTTTTTTTTTCTATTTTAAAGGGTCCAAAAAGCTCAGTGTGATGCCTGGGTGCTTCGCGAGCTGGTGCTGTTGCCTCCCCCCGTCTTGGTGCAGGCAGTCAGATAATGCACAAGAAATCCAGGAACAAGTCATTCTTGGCAGCAGTCGGTGTCTTCTCTTAAATGCAGGCTTGCACCATATAAATCCTGGCTCTGTGTCCTGTCAGTGGCCACTGAGGCATGATTTCCATTTCGGCAAACAGCACAGAAACAGCGAAAAAGCCCAGCTGGGGAACGAGGCGGGGGAGCCACGCTTCACATTTCTCCGGTGCCTTCCACCCAAGGCTCTCACAGCCCCTTAAAAACGAGGGCCAAGCTGCAAGTGTGTGTTACGGGACAGGAGCAAGTCGGTGATGCTCAGGTGTGTGTGCAGGGCCTGGAGCTGGGCATGCACTTCGCTTCCCATGGCATGAGCTCATTCTCGTGCCTGTCGTGCTGGCACGCAACCGTGGCCCTTAAATTAACAGGGAAGGAAGTAGTAATGCAGCATTTCTGCTGTTAAAGTGAATAAATAGACCATGACCCGCATTCGGGGCGCTAGAAGGGCACTGTAGCTTGAGCCATTTGTTTCTTGGCTGAGGGCTAGGAGCTGATTCTTGTGCTGTGAGCTGTAACATCGTGGGTAATCCGCAGCTACAGGCAGGAGAGAGAAGAAAGCAGGGGCAAGCAAGTGCTAATTCACAAACATGCAAGGGAACAAAACCAGAGGCAGTCGGTCTTGTCCTTGTAAATGCTGAGTATCCTTTTGGCTTGTTTTGTTTACCCGTGACACATTTTTTTTGTCAGCGCCATGAGAAAAGCGCTGAAATTCCCGATGGCAAAATGCAAACTGCAGAGGCCAGCACGTTGTGCCTGGCATGTGGGTCAGGCCCGTTCCCTGCTGCCAGGGCACAGGGCGAGATATGGGCAGTTCTCTGGGCTGGTGGCACCGACCGCCAGATTTGCCATCCTCCCTCCTTTGGCGGTCACGCGTGGAATTGCAAATCTTCCTTTCCTTGAAGCTGTGACCCCAGGGGATGCCTGAGAGCGACAGCGAGAACAACCGTGGAAGTGCTAGTGAGCTGTGAGCTGCTTTTCCTCTCCTCGAGGCAGCTTATCTCCCTCCCAGGAGGATCGCTGCAGCTCCATTAGAGTCCATTAGCAGCTTCCTCTCCTTTTGCCTTGGGGTGAATTTAGGGCAGGTGTTGTTGTGGCAGCCCCAGAGGCTGGAGCTGCTGCTCGTAGCACAGCTCGGGTGTGCAGAGGAGCTGGGCTCTGCCACCAAACGTGCCCTGCATGTATCGGGGCCGTGTCTGTGCAGGAAGGAACCGTGGGGGCCTCTTCTTCCTTTTCCTGCAGGCTCGGATGATAACAGATGCAAGTAATTGAGAGAGAAGCAGTGATGGGCTTTCCCATGTAAAAACCAAGAGGTTTTGCCCCAAATGGTGTGTCTGGTGTTTGCCTGCCCTGCAGCAGCGGGCTCAGGACACGAGAGCTGTGCTGTTGTCCGTGCCACCAAGTTATTAGGGAGCTCCCATGGAGCGTGAGAGCCTTTGGCATCACTGTGCCGAGGGCAAAGCGTGAAAAGAAAGAAGTGTTGTGCCCTGTGGGACAAAGGGGACTGTCCTCGTGCTGAGGGCTTCACCCAGAGCAGGGAGATGCCTGTCCCTGAGAAGTGTCACGGGTAGGAGCGATGCTGGTCCGCGAGCACCGGGGCCGTGCAGCCTCTGGAAGGGGCACGATGGAGGCACGGAGAAGGCACGCAGAGCATTTGGCCCTGCTCTGCGGATGTGAGTAGCCTGCCATAAATATCAAAATGCTTTCAGTGTGACAAGTGTCAGCAGCTGTGAGTCAGCCCATTGCCGTGCTTCCAGGCAGCCAGACCATGGTTTCATTGTCTCTGGGTCCCCTGGAATGTGAGCCACACGGGAGCCCACCCGGGCTGCAGACAGAGGCAGAGCAAGCACCTCCTGAGGTCCCGGCACGGCACCGCTGTGTGCCCAGGCTGCAGGGGATCCGGGTGGGAAATGTCACCTCCAGGTAGCCCCTGAGCCCTTTGAGGGTGACCAGCACAAGGCTCCACGTGGAGGACGGATCCCCAGAGCATCCATCCTGCTGGGAAGATGTGGGACCAGCTGCCGAGGGAGCGCCCGGTGGCTGCTGCGGATTTCAGTGGGTGAAATCCACCAAAAGCAGACAGAAAACACACGTGCCCCGTGGTGCACAGCTGCAGAGAGGTAGCTGCCTGCCCTCAGCACGGCCCCCGCAGCCTTCCAGCACTGAATGCTTCCCACTGTCTCACCGTCCTTGCCCACTTTATCCCAGTAAGCCCACAATAATCAGCCTATTCTTCTCTGGCTCCGCTGCTGCGCCCATCCGGAGGCCCTCCGCACGTTTTGGCTCTACCTTTCCCCTTCCTATGCCGTCACCTCTTTCATTCTTGCTCACCTGCGCTATTATCAATAGCAGCTGCAATTAACGTCGCAGGCTGTGCCCGGAATCCTCTCCCTATCCCAAGCTGCAGTAGGGCTTATAGGTTTTTCCGTTGAGCAAATATGGGTGCAATTCACTCGAATTGCCAGTTCCTATCAGTCACTGGCTTGGGGCACTGCAGCAAAAGCAAACAGAGCTGATTACACAGAGGAAAAGCAAGTGTGGAAAGCAATTGTTCTCGTTGATATCACCTTGATAACGAAGACGCCAGCTCCAAGACAAAAGCTGTTTCAATTTTTTTTTTTTTTTTTTTTTTTTTTTTTTTGCCTTGGGGTTGCTGTGGTGTCATTCCTGGAAAAGGGAAAATTGGTGGTATTAGCTGAAAAGGCAGCTCTCAAAGGCAGTCCTCTGGTCAGGCAGAGTGGGAAGAGAGGTTTAATTTCCTTCTCTCCTTCCACCCACCACGAGACCTCAGGCAAATGTCTCACCCCAGAGAAGAAAACTGTTCTGTGATTATTTAGTTGAAAGCTGTCAACAGCTCTAGCTCCGAGGCTGGTGTTTCTCCTCTTGCAGCGCTGGCTGTGTGCAGAAACGGGAGGCTGCTGGAGCACGAATACACGCAGACAAGCGCGATGCCTTCGTCTCCGCTCCGTGCACCACCTGCAGGCTCTGGGCACGGCCCTGCACCAGGTCCCGTGGGGTGAGCAGCCCAAATGACCACCTCTCCCAAAATCTTGGGGCTGAGAGCTGTTGACCCTGAGCCCACCAAACTGACCGCAGGTTTTGCCCCGATCCCTCATGGCTGGCCATGCTCTGGTTTCTCCAGCGGCTCGTGTTGGCAACTTCTCTGCTCCATAGCTCTGGGAATCGCAGTGGATTATCCACAGGTCTGAAGGGCCAGCCAGCTGAGGGTTGGAACCTGATTATATTTTAATGATGAATCTCCCCCTGCCGTACAGGAGCAGGCCACAACCAGCTCAGTCTTCTCTGGAAAGCCCTGGGATTTAGCACTGATAGCTACTGGAATGGCTTCAGGTGGATTATTTTTTTCAGGCAGCATCTCCACAACCCTTTGAGCACACACAGGACTGTGGAAGCACCTCATGAGCGCTGCTAACGTGCACCTTGGAGGTGTTCTTGGTGTTTTTTGCACCAGCCTCTCATAAAGGAGATCCCCAGCTTGCGAGAGCTACCTCGGGTAGCCCAAGGGTCCCAAAGGACTCCGATGGCAGAGGTGGGCTCTGGGACCAGCACGGGTCGGTGGTGCTGAGCGGCGAGGAGGTGGCGCTTGGTGCAGCACCAGGCAGTGGGCATCCAGCCCCGTGATTCACACCACGTCTGACATCGCTGTGGGATTGTTCACTGTGGTATCCGGGGTGGGTCCCAGCAGCATCTTTCTAAGGAAAATTTTAGATGCTGACATCGCTTCTGACGGGTGGGTGCTGCCACGTGGGGCACCTTCCCGGAGCATCGCACGCCGCAGCAAGATGGAGACGTTCATTCCCATTTCCCTCATTTAAATGAATTGAAAGCTGCTTTTAAGAAAAGAGCCTGTTGCTGAGAAAAGAAGGGTCCAGCCTCTAACCCTTTGCACTTCAGAGAGCAAAATGCAAGCAGCAGTCGCATGCTGTGGGGAGCTTCCCTGTGCACTTTTGCTGCCTTTATTTTCCCCGACCTCTGAGAAAACACCCCTGAGAAATCAAAAACGTGTATCCTGGATGGCAGCAGCTGAGATGTGCTGAGCAGCATCTGTCTGAAATCCTCAATGCCCTTTGGGGCAGTGAGCCTGTGGATGCCAGTTCCATCTGGGGCTTCCCCATCGCTGTTTGGTGTGTGGTGAGCTACCAGCGAGACCCAGGGCTGGACAAAAAAGGCTTTTCCTCTATGCTCAGCCCCCAGGGAGGCAATTCCCCGAAGGATGCCAGTGGGAGCCACCCACTGCTGCAGGGCACCACAGGACTTCGTCTTCCTCTGCTGGCGTCAGTGGTTTTCCCCACCTGGCACCACCGGCGTGCGGAGGCAGATGTGGGGAGCTCCCCTACAACCCAGCCCGTGCCTGTGGCTGCTCCTCATCTTCCTCCTGCACATGCATCCGCTGGGTTGGGGACCACAAAGAGTGTGGCTGGTGCATGGGACAGAGGGATCAGGTCCTGCCCTTTTGGGTTTAGGGGTACCCCTGACCTTTTCCGATGCTCCTGGGCATGGCGTAGGCTTGGGTGTTCAGTCTGAGGTGTAGAAAACAAAAAGTCCTTTTTCAGTAAAAGGCGGCTGATTAACGCACCCTGCGGGGATGCGCGGGGCTGCGTCACTCCTCTGAGTAAAGGCGTCGTGGTGTGCCAAGAAGGAGCTGACTCACCTGCCCGAGGCTTAGGAAGCAGCCGGGGCTCGGCACCACCGTGCACGTGGCTGCTGGAAGCAGCCCTGCGGCGCGGGGTTTGGTGGTGGTGCGAGGGGCTGCCCCCCACCAGGCTGGGGTCCCCCCGTGGCCATCACAAATACCATCCAACGCCCTGTGCTCGGTGCTCCTGGGGCCTTCTTCGGCGGGTGGTTCAGTGCTCCTTGTTGTTTTCTTCAATTCTGGAGGCCCCGTGGAGCAGCAGGTGGTTTCCTGCCCAGATTTCCCTCTCCATCGACTTCTGACCCACTGGGCTTGGTGCTACAGCACTTCTCGAAGGGTTGGTGAGGAGAGGATGGAGCCAGGCTCTTGTCTGTGGTGCCCCACCAGGACTGGAGGCACTGGGCACAAACTGGAGCACGGGAAGCTCTGTCTAAACACCAAGAAGCGTGTCTGTGCTGTGCGAGTGCCCAGAGGTGCTGGGGTCTCCTTGGAGGTCTCCAAAAGGTGGCGTATCCAGAGGAACCCAGCCTCAGCCAGTCTGGGATTATGGGGCTCTGCTCATCAGAGTTGTGTTTTTTTTTCTGAAACCCATAGAGGGAGATGCTCTCAGCACCAGGACACAGAGAGGAGCCTCCCCAAAAAGCAGGCTGGGGGCTGTGAGGGGCATTCCTGGGGCTAGGGGCACCTGGAGGAGAGCCCCCTGTTCCCCTCCTCCTGCACAACCTGAGCGTTTCGGCCTCAGGCCTCCCCCATTTGGCTCCCCTGACCCTCAGAGCAGCTTTTTGGCGTCTTATTAGGCAGGAAAAACCTTCCGCTCCAAGCAGAGGTGGCAGACGGTGAGACTTTTTTTAACCTTTTCCCCACATTTGCACGTGGGAATTCCAGGGAAGCATTCTCAAGTCTTATTCATAACCAATATTTGTTCCTTTGAAACGGCTCCTTTCGGCGCGGTCAGCTCATTGATACGGGGATGTTTGGTTTGGTCAAATGCCAGGAAGATGTAACCGCGCATTTATAAAACCTACAGGACCCTGAGCACGTGGCTGTCTGCCTCTCTTGTTACCGAGACAAACTCCCAGTGTTTTCACAGCCTCCTTCTGCTGGGGAGACCAATCTGTGGTTCTCTCATGGGCATTCATGCTTAAGGACAAAACACCCCGAGTAAATTCACCTTAACCTGGCTTGTCATAAGGATAAGAGCCCTAAATCGAGCAGGTTTTTACACCTGTGCACCAGGGGGTGCTTGGTCTGGCAGGGACAGCACAAGTCACCTCCCCAAGCACTCTGCCCACCTCGTTAGTTCTTTCCTGTTGCTCTTCCCCGCACACAGAGAGTGCAGAGAAGATGGAAAGGCTTGGCCAAGGAGCCACGGAACGTCTTGGCTTCGCTGCAAAACCAGCGAAATCAAAGCCAGAGGAAAATGTTTGCTTTTTTTTTTTTTTTTTTTTTTTTTTTTTGCTTTTTTCTTTTTTCTTTTCCTGAGGGGTCTTGCAATATCTCCACGCTCGTGTTTGCTTCAGTGCTCAGGGAGGAGTTTGCAAGTGCTGCGGCAAAACAAGCCCTTTCTATAGCAACTGGCCCCTCCAGGCCATCTCGGGGCGCCTTGCACAATGGGAATGGAAAGGCACCGAGAGTCGCGAGTGTTTGTGTTGCAGCCTGAAAGCAACATGAAAAAAAAGCAACACGGGATTTCAATTTGGCTTTAAGAGTGCCAAGAGCTGTAACAACCCACTGCCCAGCGAGGAGGAATTGCATCACTCCGGGACTGGGAGGCCTGGGGCAAACAGACGGGAGCTTAAAGCACAGAAAAAGGGCTTTGCTTTTATTTATTGCTGAGCAGTAGGGAAAGGTGTCAGGGAGATGGAAGGGGGCTGTTTTGGGGGCGTCCTCCCAGCACTGGTGGCTCCTCGCCGAGGCTGGGCGCAGTCGGACAGGGCAGGGTTGCTCCTGGATTTTCACAGCCCCGTCCCATTTTCCCAAAGGAGCTGTTTAACCCCGAACACGGCATTTCAGGCTGCTTAACCTGGGTCGCAAGCTGCAAAAATATATCACCAAAACCCAGCGTGGGCTGCAAGCCACGGATCAGAGCGTAAGGGCGCCTTGATCCACGGCCAGAGCCCTTCCTCTGCCCCCACCGCTGCCGTGGCAGTGTCCGGAGCTCCTGCCAACACCACGGTCTCCAGAGGTGCAAAGAAGAAGAAGAAAGGCTCCAGGAAGAAGGAAAGTGGCCGGGGGGCTGCTGCTGGTGCAATCCAGCAGCCGTTACGGGAGGAAGGGGCTGGGCTGGCAGTGAGGAGCTCTGTTTACCCAGGGACGTAAAAGGACGGGAAAAAACAACTGATAATAAAGGAAAAGCTGGAAAGGCTGTGAAGTGAGTTCAGGGAGTGAAAAGGGTGGGAGTTTTTATGGTGTGTTTCCTGATAAAATCGGACATTTCAAAGGGTCCCTCAGCGGTGTGGCAATGCTGTGGCATGCCGAAAGCATTTATAGAATGGTTTGGGTTGGAAGGGACCCTAAAAATCATCCAATTCCCACCCCCTGCCACGGGCAGGGACACCCCAGACCAGGCAGCTTTATGGGCAGCAGAATAGGCAGTTCCCTTGAAGAAGAGTATTTCGGAAATCGGAGTTTAAAGGTTGCTGTGTGGCTCCGTGCCCACTGAAACTGGAAGAAACCTTTGAGCCAAAATGCACAGCGATCCAAAAAGACCCTTGGGGATTGTTTATCATCATCCATCCCATTGCAGGAATGCTAAATGCAGCAGTCACGCCTGACTACTTTGGACTGGACGCTGTGCAAACACCAGTTGGAGACACGGTTGCCTTTATATATATATATATATATATATATGTATATTTTTAATCTGCTCCCTGCAAGTCTGATAATTGCTCGGAGGGTGTGGGCAGACCTGGCCTTTTTTTAGATTAGGCAGCCCCAGAAGTTTACTGCCACCCTTTCGCCAGACGTGATGGGAGATCGCCCGCTCCCCTTTGCACCAAATTGGACGTGTCTCGCCCATAAACACAGCACCTTTGCCACAGAGGTGGTAAAATGGGGCCAGGGCATCGCCTCTTCCACCTCTCCCACCTCTCCCACCAGCAGCCAACCTGAGGGTGCCCGGGGCAGGAGTGGAGCAGAGGGGACCCCAGCCAGGCTGCAGGCCCCTTGCCTTTGGCCTCCCGGCGCTGCTGCCTTGTGCCCTGCGTCTTCCCTCTCGCACCACACCTGGCCCCCGCCGTGCCGCACCCAGCAAAGCTCAGCCCAGGTGGGAGGGACCCAGATCCCTTAAATCCAGGGCTCCCGGGGGAGCGGGGCTGTTGCAGGCTCACCCTCAGGCTGCTTTCATGAGATCGAGGTGCTGCAGCAGGAGCTGCGAGCAGGAGAGGGGACAAGCAGCTGCAGCACAGGTACCCACCGAGAGCTGGCTTCTGCCTTTTGCACTTTTTTTTTTCTTTTTTTTTTCTTCCGAAGCCCTTTGTTTCCTTCAGCCCTCCATGCCGATGTTGTTTGTGGTTGTATTGGCTCCTCTCTTCCCTTCCATCCCTTCTCTTCCTCCCGCTGCTGCTTTGCGTTTAGCTGGGGATGATCCTTATGCCTTTGGAGAAATTTGGTGCCGAGGTGGTAAATAAGCCCAGAAATGGTGCTGCCCCAGCCAACAGGGACCAGGGGGTGCTCATCCTGGCCAGGAGAGCTGCTGGCCCTCGTGTTGGTGCTTAGTGCTCTGGATGGGGTTTTGGACCCTTATCGGCGATCTGTGGCTTGATTTAATTGGCAAATCCCTCCCTATTCACCTTGAGTTGGAAGCCTATTTGGGATTTCCAGCGATGTTTCTCGGCCGTGCCTCTGTATGAGGGGTGGAGGTAGCTCGCTCCCCCTGCCTGGAGCCGCCGCAGCCTGCAGGATCGTGTGTGTGCATGTGTGCACCAGGAGAGGCTGCAGCACGGTGCTGGTGAGGCTTCGGGGCAATAAAAATGTGGGAAGAAGCCTGCCTGGCTGGAGGCAGCGTTTTGTGTTGGGCTCAGGAGGAAATTCACCATATGCCTGAGTCACGGGGAGACCCGGCTGTGCTTCCGTAACCGCTGGAACTCAGTGAGGCCGAAGCATCGCAGCTCAGCTCGGTCCTGAGATGCTGTTAAACCAAATTTGGCATCCTGGGGGTCCGTCCTCGCACGAGAGGGGAGCGTGGGGCTGGCTGCAGGGACGCCGTGCACGCGGGCACGGCGGTGAGGGAGCAGCACGGCAGCCCGCGTAGGCGGTGGGTGCGAGGCGTGACGCAGGGAGGGCGTCCCGGCCCACCCCGGGGTGTGGGTGCTCTTTGGCCCTTGGGCCCAGGAGAGCAGCACAGAGCTTCACGGAGGCTGCAGGCGCTGGGATGAGCGTGAGCCCAGGGCAAAGCACAGGGTGGTGCGATTCAGAGCGTGGCTGTGCCTCCAGGCCAGGGGATGCAGGGCTGGATGCTTCCTGAAATGCCCCTGGGGATCTCAGGCACGCAGCATCCTTATGAAGTGCTCTGCAGAGCCCACTGTGCATCAGCTGCTGCCCTGCCCCTTCCCGTAGCACCTCCGAAATGCAGGGAAACAGCCTCCCAAATCCTGCAGCTTTCATCAAAATAACGCTGCTTAAAGCAGCCCCACCAGGGGACTGCAGGGAGGCTGCCTGTGGGCTCAGGGGGGGAAAAATCCTTGTTGGTGTGTCTAGAAAGTCTCATGTTCCTGTAACACATCACAGGCATTCCTAGGATTAGCTAACCCAGCCTATTCTGGGACAGACCCCTCCTCCAGAGATGCTGTCCCTGCTGCTCTGAGCTTCCCGTGCCCACCGAGAGCTGGGGGCAAACGCCCCTGGGGAGGGGGAGCAGCTCTGTGGCTCCTTCACCCCACCCTGAGCCCCTGCCAAGGGGAAGGAGCCCCCCTGGGAGGGGAGAAAGGAGCCTGGCTGCAGGGGGGGAGTTACTGCAGCAGCAATTTCGACACTGCTAACAACCCTCCTCACCCCAGAGACCCCTCCACAAGCCCAAAATGTTGCTGAAGCAGCAGTGGGCTCGGGTGGTTGGCAGGAGGGTGCTGGGGGGGTCGCTTTGGAGCGAGACCCCCTGCGTTGGCCAAGGCCACCCAGATGCTGTCCCCATCGTGGGGCTGCAGGGCTGATCCTTCACCAGGCGCTGCCTGGGCTTCGGGGAGGCTTTTTCTATTATTTTTTTTTTTCTTTCTTTTTGCTGCGGAACTTCCCAATCCTGCTTGTTTGAGCAAGGAAGGAGGAGGGCGTTGTTTGGCAGCTGCCCCAGCTCCCTCCTGGACGGAGCGAGCTGCCCCAGCGCGGGCACCAGTTGCCTCCCGCACCCGGGTGCTGGCCCCCCCTGCGGCTGGGGGGGTTGCTCGTATTTGCTACGTGATACCTCTGCTCCCTCTGCCACACAAGCAAAACACTCCATAACCATGGCGACTGTTTTCCTTGACCTCATCAGCACGCCCTGCTCATCTAGGCAAGCCGGCAGCAGCCCTCGTAATGAATGATTAAGCCGGGTGTAATGAGCTCCGCAGATCCTGGGTGTCCTTTCCGCTCCTCCTGGTGGAGCAGCCTGGTCATCAGGAGGCTCCCAGGGCTTGCCACGTCAAGGAAAACCACCCCGACCTGGCAGCTGGCGTGCTCTTTTGGGGTCTCTGCTCAGACAGAGACCGGCTCGTATGTCTCGGCTCTAAATAACCACGCTGGGACCTCCAGGGCCCTGCTGCGGGGCTGGGATGGAGGCGGTGGCGCTGGGTGTCCCCACGGAGCTCTGCACGGAGGGACCTTGCTCCACGCAGGGCACACGGGGCCCTGCTCCACGTGGTGGCCGCAGCCTGGCCGGGTGGGTTTGGGGAGCAGCAGCTGCTGCGTTGCCTGTGCACGATGTGCTGGCCACGTGTAGGACCTTATCTCACAGCCAGGCTGTGCCCAGAGCAGCTCTGCTTGGCTGCTCCTTCCAAACCCAGCCCCACAGGTGCCCCCGCTCCGGTCCCCGTCCCCAAACCCTGAGCTCGGCTCCTTTTTAGGTCTGGGAGATCGGTGTTTGCCCAGGCTCCAGGAGCTTCCCGGGCTGGGGGCGATGGCAGGATGGGGTCCCCCGGTGCCAAGGAGCGTGTCCGTCTGCACCCAAATCCAAACCCCGTGGCTTGTCCCCCTGATCACCAGGGGAATTCTGTTCCCAGGAGTGGAAGCTCTGCCATTTCCCTTCTAGCTGTGCTCGTGGCCAGCTTATTTCCCTACCCTTGCTGTCCTGGTCCTAGCCCTGCCAGCAGCGCTCCTTCCCCAGCGGTTCTGCGCTGCCAGCAGTCCTGCGCTGGGGCTGTGCCAGCTCCCCCCAGGGATTTCAGGTTCCTCCTGGAAATTCCCAGTGCCTGTGGGCAGCTCTGGCTTCTTGGTGGCCACCGGCAGCCGGCCTCCCTCACCCCAGCCTCTCTCCTCCTTCGTTCCTCCCGGCCGAGCAGCCAGCAGCAGAGGCTCCGGGTTCTTGCGAGGAGCCTGGGCGACCTCTCACTTTAAACAAGGGAAGGGGAAGGAGGAGAAATGTGGTTTGGAGGTTAATTCTGGCAGCGTCAGGCACGAGGAAGATCAAAAACACAGGGCAGGAGTACAAGAGAGGAGGGAAGCTGTTGCGTGCATGCTCCTGGAACCCCCTGAGAGTCCTGGTTCATGCACGCTGCACGTTATTTCTGTACCTACTTAAATTAAAACCAGCCTTGTCTTGCGGACGCTGACTGGAGCCAGGCAGCTCTTCTCCCCAGGGGAGAATCCAATTTTCGCTCCACCGAGCTCATGTTTTTGACCTGGAATGACTCTTCCTTTTTTTATTTAACCAGCTCTCCCTCCCAGCCCTGCGCTGCGCCGTGCTCCTCGTGCCCACGGTGTCGCAGCAAATGGAAAGGAGGAGGGGGCAGGCTGCTGACCACCCCTAAACCCAATGCACAGGGCAGAGAAAACCCAGATGGAGGGGACGGGGGACTCTGTCCCCAGCCCCTTTTGCACCCTCTGTGCCTCCAGGTTTGAGCCCAGGACTGCTGAGGAAGAGAAATTTGTGGGTGCTGGCAACAGGGCAGCTGTCCGGGAAGTCTGTAGCATTAGCACACCGTCGGTTAAAGTTCAGAGATGCTATGTGCCTAATTGGCAATTAAAGGCACAACAGCAGCCTCCCGGGGTGCTCTGCCTGCTGCAGCACGGCTCCCGTTGCGGCACACATCATCGCTCCTCACCTTTCTCCTCACCAGCCTCCCAGTTCCGCAAATCCAACCCGCCAGAGGCTCAGGGCGCACCGTGGGTGCTTTCTGGGAGGAGGCTAGGTGGCTTCGAAGCACTCTCCCTTTCCACACCCGTCAAAAACCTCTCCCTGCTCTTCGCAGAGCAGTCATGGGCATGACTCACGGTGGCTGCCCCGCGTGCCCGGCGCTGCCGGCAGCAGCGTTTTGCTCCTTGTCCCCTGCCCTCGGCGAGCTCCCGCTGCTCGGGGTGCCCCCGTTCGTGGCGAGCAGAGGCTCCCGCGGGGCCGTGCAACCCACGGAGGGCAAAGCCAGCACCAGCCCCGTCTGCGTGAGAGTGCTCAGCACCGTGCTCAGCAATTAGTCACCGCTTGGCAGGCGTGCAGGAGCGGGTGAGCACCGCGTCCGCCGCCCACGAGCTGCCCGGCAGCGATGTGTCTCGCTCCTAATCCTCTGACTCCATCCTTAATCGATGCAAGATAACCGGGCGGATTAGTCAGCCTTTCAAGACTGGAAAGGGCAAATATTGGAAGAGGTATAGCCCACTGTTTGCGTGCGTTACGCAGCAGATCTGTGTGGGATACGAAGGGGAGAGCCCCGAGCTGTAGGGTTAGCTCGTTTCTGGGATGGTTGGTCAGCAGCTCTGGACATCCCCCTGGTGCTGCCCTTTCCAGGGATCACTGAGGCCAAGCAGAACCTGGAGGCACAGAGAATGTCCTCAGTTTTTGTCACTGAGCACCGTTGTGCTGTGTTTTGGCTGCCACGGTGGGGACGGAGGAGGCTGGATGGGTTTTCTCAGCCCGAGACAAAAGCGTGAGGTTCCCCCAGCACACTTGGCGGCAGCGAGTTTTCGCAGGAGGGGGAATTAAAAATACATTCAATCTAAAACGAGGCCAGAGAGCATTCAAAACATGATAGCAAACACTCCCAGAGAAGCTCCCTGACTGAGGAAGCCCCACACGCAGCCCTGGGGGGCTCGGCTCGTGGCGTCCCAGCAAAGAAAACCGCAGCCTCGATTCACGCCCACCCGGGGAGCATCGCTTTGGCAGGCAGCGCCATCCTGCCGGCCCGCTGTAAGGCTCCCCGGCGTGGCTGGGGGTTCCCTCCTTGCCCTCGCCTCTTTGGGTGGCTTTTGAGAGCCAGGACCCCTTGCCGGGGCTGTCGGGCTGATGCTGAGCTTCGTTGCTTGCCACGAAAACAAGCGCCGCGCCACTAAAGCAGAAGGCGTTTAGTTTTTCAGGTTGCTGAATCCTGAAAAGCTGTTGCGAATTAAACCTCCTTGCACTTGCCCAAATGTGCCGTGACACCGCAAGCGGAGGGCTGGAAGGGAGTGGGAAAGCGAGACCAGCATGGCTTGGTTTTCCTCCGAGCGGGATTCCAGGTTCGCGCTCCAAATCCCCGCTTTTATAGACTTTTCCACTGAAGTCGGCTCCTGCCCTGGGCATGCCTTGTGTAACCGCTCCTCTCTCCGCATTCCTCAGATTCTTCTGCTGCTGGAGACGCTGGGCTGAGGGAGAGCCCCGAGGTCCCTGGGGGAGACGGGCACGTGGAAGCGCACCCCGAGCTCGGAGACGCAGAGGAGGAGGAGGATTTGGGAGAGGCTTCCCCTGGACTCCAAGTTGCCAAACCACAGCGCCGAGCCATGTCACAGGTCATCCAAAACCACGTGCTGCGCGTTGGCCAGACCGTGCACATCCCCTCGCGGGAGGACAGCAAGTGCCTGCACGCGGCGGGGTACGCGGGCTGCTCCGCGCTGCCAGCGTCCTACTGCTACTACTCCACGGGCAGCTGGGCTGACCCCAAGGCTGCGGGGTGCCCCAAGGGATGCCTGGTGCCTGGCGGGGGGCTGTATGGAGCCCACCCTGTGCTGGAGCACTCAGCTGGAGCTCAGGGGCAGCAGGAGACCTCCCCGGAGCGAGCCGGGGTCCCTCGCCAGCTGCCACAGCAGCAGCAGGGGGACGCCGGCACGGAGCCTGACGCGCACCTCGGCTCTCCTACCTTGGACATTTCGATAGAGAGCCTCAACAAGCTGATCCTCGAGATCGATCCGACCTTCCAGCCGCTCATGTGCAAGCCGGTGAAGGACACGGCCCAGCCCGCTTCCCAAGGGGATGTCACGGCCACCAAGAAGCACGAGCCGGAGGTGATAGGTGAGGCAAGAGGCGCTGCTGGCGCGGCGGGGCCACCAGGGCTCGGACCTTGTGAGAGCTGCTCACGAGAGGTCCGTGGGGCCTGGTAACATCCCCCTGTCCCCAGAGGGTTTGGTGTTGTGTGGGTGTGCTGCGTCCTGGCATCGGGGCTTGGTGTCAAAAACAGGCTTTGGGTACCCAGCTTCGGTCTGGTCGCCTCTGCAAGGTTTCTCATCCAGCTAGCTCAACAGGAGCCAAAAGAACAGCCTTTAATCCAACCTGATATTTCTTTTCCTGTATTTGGAGAAAACACTTCTCATGAATAATGGGGCTCTCAGAAAGCTCCTGGTCCACATTGATGCCATCGGGGACCAGAGACGGGCCCTGACCACAGGAGCTGGTGTCCATACGTGCCCGACCTCACAGCAGAGCCCTGCTTCTATGGAAGGGCAGCGGAGCCTTTCCCTGGGTCACAGCAGACCCGTGGGACATGAGGATTTGAAGCCAGATTTCCAAAGCCCCGGGCTAAGCTACCGATGGTTACACAACCATCCTAGTTAAATGTTCCCCGTCCTTTTGCCAGGGAAATTCTTTCTCCAGGGCTTGTGCACTCCTCCGGCAGCACGCCTGGCATGCATAACGCAGAATGGCAGCAGCACAGGCACCCACCTCTTGCTGCTCTCACGCCTGGGTGCTTTGGGAACACTTCTGCATCGCTGCCATCCCCACATCCCGAGCTGTGCCGAGTGCTGCGGCTCCTGCTGTGCCTCCCCTGCAGTGTGTGAGCCACTCGGCGTGCCGTGCACAAGGTGACACAGGCAGACAGGGAGCTGCATGCTGCTGCTCACGTTCCGGTGTACTGGCTGCCGGAGCACACATCTGGGATGTGTTTCAGTGCCTAAAGATGCCGTCTGGCTGCCTCTGGAAAGCCTGATTGCCCAGCCGCGTCTTTAGACGCCAAAATACCTTGAGAATCTGTCTGCAGCCCTCGTTCCGGAGAAAGGTCAAATGAGAGGATGTTACAGACAGGGAAAAAAAAAAAAAATTCTGTTCTCCCTGATCCCTCGTGGCTACTCCTGCCCAAGGAATGTGGGGTTGGGGGAGGACAAGGTGCATGACATCGGGCGCGGTGAACTCCAGCTCGGGGCAGCCGATAAGCCGGAGCCTGGCGGTGCGAGCGTGGTGCGGGGCTTTGGGCGTTGCTGAAGCAGCTGCAGACTGTGCCTCCTGCTCCGCCGAGACACAAGGGCTGGCCTTGCAGATAAAGTGCGGTGACAAAGTGCAAGTTCAGCCCTTTGCTCCTCCAACGAGCACTTGGAGGAGACCTGGATGCGTCTCCGCGACGCATCGCGCTCGGGGGCTGCCGCCCGAGCAGCTCAGCAGGTAGCGTGCTGGTGGTTTTCAAAACCTGGCTCCGAGTGTGGGACTGAACATCTGGAACTCTGGCCCTGAACTCAGTGGGAAAAGCCTCCCTTCAGCTTTCATTTTCTTTTTTATGTGGACTTCCTGGTGCTGTATTGCATCCCTGGCAGCCGGGGGAGTGCCCACGGTGCCCATGCGTGCGCTGCCGTCCCCTTCCAGCCTGGCAGAGGGGAGCACAGAACTCAATCAGTTGATGCGAGGGCTGGAAGGAGGTTGATGGTGCCCAAGGATATAAGAGAGGGGTTTGCTCTTCTCTGCTGTTTCCATAACAGATGCTGCAGCAATCCCCAACAGCTGTCAGTTGCCTCTGGTGCTCACCCCTCACTGGAGAACCAGGGAGCAGTCCTCCTGGCTCGCGTGACAACCAGCCTTGGTGCTTCTGGTGCTTTTTGCCACTCCCTGATGCTGAAAAACTTGCCAAGATCCTGATCAAATATTTGAGGTTTAGCCACACCTGATAAGCAGGAGCCTCGGCAGGAGGCACGGGGCCCCGCGAGCCCAGCGCGGAGGCGTTTCGGTTTTTATTTCTTTAAAGCGCAATGAAAAGCCTCATTTATTTTCCCCTTTTGAGGGAGGCTTTGACAAAAAGTGTCCGGCCGGGAGCCTGCCATACATGCTTGCAGTACGTATGCTATGTATACTATGCATATATACGATGCTTTTCCTGCTTTTTTTGGGTGCTCCTCGCATCACGCAGCGGCGGCAGCGCTGGGCGAGCAGGAGCGCAGGGCAGCGGCGAGGCACGGAAACTCCGCTGCCGGGAGCAGCTCTTGGGTGCTGCGGCAAAATGGATTTTCCCTCTCCAAGAAAGGGCGCGGGGAGCCTTCCCGAGCCCCACGGCAGAGCAGGATTTGGGAGCTGCAAACAAAGCCGGGCACGTTCAGACCAGACGCGAGGCGCGCGCCGCGAGCGGGGAATGTGACGCACCCGGGAGCACCCTCCCTGGGCGGGCGGCGCGCTCGCCATCACTGCGAGCCCCTAGAGCACGGCTGCCTGTGTCTCTTGCTAAAAGCCCCCTCCGAGCTCAGCCAGAAGGTTTCCCTTGTTCAGGGAATCCCAGGTGGACAGCCCTGCGCAGGGAGTCCTGAAACATTTATGACGTTTCCCTCTTGGCTTAAAAGCAACGAGCCTGAGCGCAGCCTGCAGGGCCTGGGGGGACCCCAAGCCCTTCGAACCACATCGCCCTCGACAAGCAGCCCTTTGCTGGGGGGCTGCTGCTGTTATATGCCTTAGTTTAGCTTCTCTCCTTTCCACTCTGTGCACCATCGGCAAAAACAAAGCAGTTTGAAGTCCTGGCAATGGATGGAGGTGTTGGGGGGAGGGGAGCATGTGCCAAAATAGCGTGGTTCAGGGCTCTGCTCACCCTAGGTCCCAGCACATCCATGGCTGCTGTGCACCAGGGTGCTGGAGCTGGGCTTCCCCTTCTGGCTGTGAGCTTTTGCTGAAGGTCTTGGAGCACGTGGAGCTCCATCAGAGGCATTATTTTTAAACAAAGGCAAGCAAAGGGGCTCGGAGACGCGCTGCCAGCCCGGCCAGCCAGCCCACCCCATCTCCTCCACACAGCGAAGCTTTGGAGCTTTCCACGGGTGAGCAGGGCCAGGAGGGACGGGCACCCTCGAGCCTGATGTCACCCCGGGGAGCAGCCAGATGTTTTTCCCTTGAGTCAGGTACAAACGGAGCGGCTGCTGGAGGAAACACCCGCCGCCCACGGCAGGTCTCGGCAAGCGCCGGCGTGCGCACCCGGCGAGGGGGGAGCTGCACGGGCAGACGTGGCCGCACGTAACCCCTCCTGCAGCCCGCCAGCACCTGGGTGGGACACCACGGTTGGGTGTCGGGGCAGAGATCGGCCCTCATCGGGTCTCCACGAAGGCCGGCGTTGGTCTGTGCCTCCCGTAGAGGCAGCCCTGTGGTGTGCGGGGAGGGGGCAGCACCTCGGCACCCCCTGGGGATTGTGAACCGGAGCCAAAACGGACAGGGAGATGAACAGAGAGGTGTGTAACGAACCTTGCTCGAGCACTGAATCATTAACAGCCTCCTCTTTCTGCCTGCAGACATTAAGTACATCGAGATGACGCCGGCCAGAGCCAAGTGTACCGAGGTGCTGCAGGGCTCCTCCAGCCCCTTCTCCAGGTCCCCCCAGAGCCACGGCTTCCTGCCCCCGAAAGGAGCACCCAGAGGCAACTACACGAGCGGCAGCGTCGTTTTCTCCAGCCCAGCAGGGCCCGAGAGCCCCAGGTTGGCCCCCCCGGGCTGGGCTGGCTTCCAGAGCTGCAGCAAAGCCTCGGAGAGCATCGCCGTGCCCCTGCACTGCGCGGCCGGCCAGCAGGACAGCATCTCCTACGGCCCCGGCGCACTCGGCACCTCGCCGGGCTTTGACAACTTGCTGAAGCCCGTGCACGTGGTGAGGGCTCAGCAGAGGACCAGCGGGGTCTCGCAGCTCTCCATGAGCCCCAGCTCGGACACCAGCTACGTCTTTGGGAGGTGAGCACAGCCCCACAGTCCTGTCCTGGGCTGGTGATGGGGGTGGAAGGGGCACGGGGCTGGTACCCGAGTCGTTTCCTGAGACCTTTTCCCACCTCGGGGTGGGAGCTGACACCCAGCAGGGCTGGCGTGTGGTCTCTGGGCTGCTCCGTGCATCACACCCCAGCCCAGCAGCCCCCCCTGATCACCTTCACTCTGTCTCCCCCCTGCAGCAGCACCCACTCTCTCCACAACGACGACTCCGATGCCGCCTGCCCGTCCCCTGCCGGCTCCATGGGCAGCCCCCAGCCGCCTTCCCCGGGCATCAGGTCCCCCTCCGGAGAACCTTTCACCCTGGCTTCCCACCAGCCCAGGGCAGCCTGCTCCACCAAAACCAACGCCAGCCTGTCCCAGAAGGGGCAGGCCAGCAGCTGCCCCCCCTCCATCCTCAACTCGGCGGCCGACATCCCGGTGCTGCTGGTGAACGGGTGCCGGGAGCAAGGAGATGCGTCCCCCCGGTTGACCTCAGCCTCTCCAGCCTCTACCAAGCAGACCTCTCCTCCCAACCTCAGCCCAGTTTCAGGGCTCGGTGGCATGAACAACGCGCTCTCGGCACCAGCTCTTTCCTGCGTCGCCGACAGTAAGTCCCCTCCTGCCATGGGGCAGCTCCTGGGGAGGGGGAAGGAGCCCTAAAGCTGCTGGGAAAGGGGGATAAATGCTGATTTCTGCTCTGCGGGTGATGGATATAAAGGACACGAGGTCCTTGCTGGAGCTGGAGAGCCTCAAAGTATCCCCGTGGTGTTGCCGGGCTCTGTGGGGGTCTCCAGCTCTTTGGTGACCCTGCACCAGCCATGGGGTTCCTCCCGTTGGCATCGTGGGGCAGGATCTGGTCAGCTGGAGGCGATGCGGATGCTCTTATTCATAGCAGCTGAGAGCAAGGACCATAATTCTGTCATTTTGTACTCATTTGTGGGTCCGGAACGGGCGGGGAGGAGGGGTCAGGGTTCCAGTTCGCTCTGGAGGACATCTGAAGATACCGAGGTTTATAAGGTCCCTCATTCAGGGGCAGACAATAGGGCTATTGTGCTCCGGAGGAGATTAGCAGCGGCAGCTCTCGGGGCAGAGGGTTTTAATTGGGATTCTCATGGGAAAAGCAGGAGAGCTTTGCGGGTCAGATCCTCCGTGGGTGTAAATCCTCATGGTCCAGCGGACTTCTGGGCAGCCTGGTATGGCCGGGAGGGTCATCTGCTGCCTCTCCGTGCTCCACCACGGCCTGCCAAGGGTAATTACGTGGAAATGAATCATTGCGAGGAGTGGGGAGGAAGCTCTGAGCAAAAGGATTGAAAATCCGCTTCAGCCCTGGCCAGCTCGAGGGAGAAATCCCTCTGCCAGGGCTCGTCCCTTCTCGGCAGCGTCCGCTGCGAAGGTCCTCGTGTCCCCAGCTCTGCCTCCCGTCCCTTGCAGGTCCCCTCGGGGCTGGCCAGCCGACCATGAAGTTTGTGATGGACACGTCGAAGTACTGGTTCAAGCCGAGCATAAGCAGGGACCGAGGTGAGGCGGCGAGCACGGGGCAGCCCCGCACCCAGAGCTCCCCGGAGGAGCTCAGCTGTCACCCCACAGTGACTCGGGGAGGAACCCCAAGGGCCCTGGGAGGTGCTGGGTGTGGAGAGAGCCAGGATGGGTCTGGGGGGCTCAGAACTCCCTTGTGTGTCCCTAAAGTCCAGAGAAAGCTGCCTGGCCCTCCTGTTTGTTTCTGGCACTGCCGGAGAGCATCAGCAGGGCGCACAGAGCGGGACGGGGGCGTCCCATTCTGCTCCGCTGAGCCCCTTTTGGTGCTTTGACAGCAATCCAGCTGCTGAAGGACAAGGAACCAGGCACGTTCATTGTGCGGGACAGCACGTCGTACCGGGGCTCCTTCGGGCTGGCCATGAAGGTTCCCGGCTCTCCATCCGGCACCCAGACAGGTACAGGGGCTCGCTCGGGAAGGTGGGGTTGGCTACGGGGGTTGAACCAAAATAAGCCCAGCTCCACGGTGCTGAAACAAGCCCAAAAGGTTCAGGACATGCCTGGGTGGGAGATGCAGGCAGCAGGATCTGTGCCTGCCCATCTCCTCCCTGTGCCAGCACCAGCTGCGGGCACCCTGGGGACCCTTGGGTGGGCAGGGGCGCAGCGGCCGCGCTCACAGCGGTGCTGACGCTCTCCTCGATGTCACTTGAAGGTGAGGACAGCAGCGAGCTCGTCCGGCACTTCCTCATCGAGTCATCAGCCAAAGGGGTGCACTTGAAAGGAGCCAGCGAGGAGCTGTATTTCGGTAAGGACAAGGAGCTGTATTTCGGATGGGGCCGTCACCAGGAGCGGGGCTGTGCCGCAAGCCAAGCCCACAGGGGTGGGGGAGAGCCCTCGCCCTTCACCACGACGCCCCCAGACAGCTCTCCTGCACCCTGCTCCCTTCTCCTGCGGTCATGGGGATGCTGCTGCCAGAGTTTGCGTGGGTGGGGGGATCGGTGGCGCACGGCCCCGCTGACGGGCAGCTCTGTGCCGTTGCAGGGAGCCTCTCCGCCTTCGTGTACCAGCACGCCATCACCCCGCTGGCACTGCCCTGCAAGCTCTGCATCCCCACCCGAGGTAAGCCACCGAGGCACAGGGTGCTGCGGGAAGAGGGGGGGCGACCCTCCGGTGATTGCTTTAAGCGGCGCGAGGCTCCTGAGTGCCCTGTGTCAGAAGGGATTTCGGCAATGCAGCTTTGGCCCGCGGATGTCAGAGCTCCCGTTTGTTGTCCGTGCAGATCTCGCTGATGAAGACAGCCCTGACTGCGCCCCGGAGCCCGCGCTGTCCCTGCTGAAGAAATCTGCTGGTGAGGAAAGGAGCAGGCACGGGATGGTTGAGCTGGCAGTAGTTCGAGCTCTGGGCACTCACACATTGGGTTTAGTCCCCACGTATCGAATACCGCCCTTGATTTTTGGGCATCAGCTCTGACACTGCTCCCAGCTGGAGCTGAAAAGCTGTCGCTGCAAACCAGCCAGCACCCCAGTGCCCTGTTACAATGCCGCTCTCCTGGCTTCATCACCAGGCTGGGGGTGCCGCGGCTTTTCTTCATGTCCTCAGATCATGTGCCCACAAGGCAACATGATCTTCCTAAACAAAGGACAATTTTTGTCCTCATGACAGTGAAGCAAAGCTTGCAAAGGCAGTTCTCGAGCTCCCGAGGCTCATAAAAGACCCCAAAGTCTTTTAAATTAGCCCAGTTTTAAGCAGCTTCTGATTTCTAAGCCTCTCTCCTGATTCCCTTCAATCAGGGCACTGAACATCTGGAGTTTCTCAGGGAGGGACCGGGCATTTCGGGGCTGCTGAGAGCCACTGTGGGGTTACGTTGATGTGGGACCTGGTGGGAGAGGTGCTGGGGGAAGAGGTCTGGGGTCTCTGCTGCCCTGGGGTGTGCAGAGCCCGGCTGGGGGGGCTGCAGGTGAGGACAGAGCCACGGGGAGGATGCAGTGCCGACGGGTCATGGCGCAGTCACGGGAATCGGCAACGGCTTTGTTTTGCTGGAAATTCTGGAAAATCAGTTGGCAAGCTGCAAAGTTTAGCTTGACCCAGAACGGGGCCTTTCAGCAGCGCAATCAGCCCGAAATGTCATGTTTTAGGTTGGCCTTAAGCTGTTAGCTGGCTTGGGGTACTTCTGCTTTTCATTAAAGGAAATATGTAATAAACAGAAAAAGAAAAAAAAAGAAAAAGAAAAAAGAAAAAAGCCAAATCTGACATTTAGAAACCAGAAATTAAATGCTCTGACTTTTAAAACAATTAGTACAAAGGATTAGAGTAAACCAGAATAAACTCGTGAAGAATTTCTGAGTCACCCCATCTTTCGTTTGCATCGCAACAAATCTGACCCGGGGACGTCGGCCCCGCTCTGCGGGACGGTGCCTCCGTGCTGGGCATGGGGAAGTGCTCAGGAGGGATGTGGGGGGATGTGGGGGGACACGGCCCCGTGCTGAGCCCCCTCCTCGCTGTCCCTGCAGAGTGCAACGTCCTGTACCTCAGCTCGGTGAGCATGGAGACGCTGGCAGGGGCTCCGGCCATCCAGAAGGCCATCTCCTCCACCTTCGAGCTGGAGACGCTGCCCACGCCAACCCTGGTCCACTTCAAAGTGACGGAGCAGGGCATCACGCTGACGGACATCCAGAGGAAGTAAGGGCTGCGGCGGCGAGGAGCAAGGGGCAGGGGCTGGCGGCGCACGGCACCGCGGCTCCCTCTGGGCGCACGCCGCCGCCGAGCCGCCAGCTCGCAGCGTGCCCGGAAAATCTGGCCCGCGAGGACAAACCCGTGTTGCAATCGTGGGCTGGATTGGCCCCCGTGTTTGTAGCAGGGAGCACCAAGCTGCTCCAAATGCAGCTGGTGGCGCTGGTCCAGGGGTCCAGGGGCTGCGCCCCAGATGCTTTCTGCCAGCCCCCCCCGGAGAAGCGCTTGGATGTGCACGTGCCCGCTTCTCCCCCCGGCTTTGCTGGGCCCTTCCCTAACGCCACGCTCTCCTCTGTCCCCGCAGGGTGTTTTTTAGGAGGCATTACCCCTTGGCCACCGTCAGGTTTTGCGGGATGGATCCGGAGAACAGAAAGTGAGTGTCTGAGAGGGGCAGAGCGGGGCGAGCCCCCCCGGCGGGCACAGCCCTGCAGCCCCCCGCGTGGGTGGAAATGAGTGAAGTGTCACTTTTCTGAGCAAACCCCGTTCTCTCCTCCCTCCAGGTGGCAGAAGTACTGCAAGGCCTCCAGGTAAGCGCTGCTTGGTGCAAGGCTAAATGGGGGCACCCAACCTGGGCGGCCCCAGGACCCGCGCTTACAAACTGGGGGGGCGATGAAATGTGGTGGAGGGCTGAGGTTTGGGACGGGGGGGAGGCTTTGGCTTTGCTCTGCAGGGTGAGGTGGGGAGCTCAGCCACACCGCTGGGCTCTGCGCCCCCTGAATGGGACCCCCCACCCAAGCCCCCTGCCCTAACCAGCGGCTCGCTTGCTCCGGGCTCAGGAAGTGAGCTGATATCTGGCTTTACCTTGCGCTCGAGCAATGTTTCACAGCTGGGGAAGCCTTGCCAGAAAAGCTTCTCCCGGCTGTTTTTCTTCCAAGCAAACGTGATTGGGGAGCAGGCCAAGGTGGAATTGCTGGAGCTGGGATCCGCGCGGTGGCCGGGGCCGCTCGGAGCGCATGCCTCCGGATCCCTGGATGCGAGCTAAAGGCATCTCCCTCTCCTTTCCCCCAGGATCTTCGGGTTCGTGGCCAAAAACCAGACGGATTCGGAGAACCTGTGCCACCTGTTTGCAGAGTACGACCCCGTGCAGCCGGCGTCGCTCGTCATCGACCTGGTCAGCAGGCTGCTGCCGGGCCTGTAGGGGACGGAAAGAGGGGACACTGCGGGCTGGCGGTGCCCCCACACTGCTGCAAGGCTGCTTCCTCGCCTTGTGCTGCCTGCAGGCTGCATTTCACTGTTATTTATACATTTGGTCACGTTCAGATCTCTGGTAAAGACTTTGTCCTGCGTTGGGCTCGGACATTTTTCCCCAGTCCCCCCCCTCCCCAAGGCATCCAACGGGAGCAGCGCGCGGAGCCGTGCCCTCCAGGAGCGAGCGGTGAAGCAGGCAGCAGCGATCGCCCTCCCAAAATGATGCCACCACAGGGGGACAGGGGACAACAGGACAGCACCAGCAGCATCCCCAGATGGAGCTGAGCTCCCAGTGCAGCACACTCAGTCTTCATGTCCCCTCCCCATGGCGAGGGGAGGTCTGCGGGGCCCCCCCCATGACAGCAGAGCAGCGTCAGGAGGCAGCTCTGCAAGATGAAGTGCATGAAATCACCGGGCCCAGACGAAAAATCCTGCTTCCCTCAAAGACCCAGCAGCACTGATGGGCAGGAACGTCAGCCCAGCAGGGGTTTGCCTGCTGCTGGTAAATTCTCTTTGCTCTTTTTTTTTTTTTTTTTTTTTTTTTTTTTGCAAAAACGAGAGCTTCCAGGCCACCTCAGCACCGCGGCCGGGCTGAGAAGTAAATGTTGACATTTTCATGACAGTAAAACATTGGGGTTTTTGGAAGTGACCTGCCTGAATTCGGGCCAGATCCTCGGATGACGTAAATTGGCGTCGGGCTGTGGAAGTCGGTGCTGCTGTGATTTACACCAGCTGAGGCTCCGGCTCCTGCCACGGCGGTGGAGCGGGGTGGCTCCGAGCCCACCACGTAATCGTCTCCCCCCCAGCACTTGCTTCCCCGGTACCTCTTCCCTGTGCTAATTTCAGAGCGTGTGCTCAGCGACCCCGCTCGGGGTGGTGTCAATAAACCAGAGGTTCATTTATCTGACCGCAGTCGCTGCAGTGACTTTGGCAGCCGAGGGCTGCGTTCGGCTGCCTTACGCTGCCCAGCCCATGTGCGTATTGCTCAGAAAAAGAGCCTGCCATCCTCCAGCAGGACTTTGAAACAGCACCCAGCTGAAGGGGCAGAGGTGAACGTAGCTGTAGGAGTGATGAGAGCTGCAGCGTGGGGCAAGGGGGAGCACACCAAAAGCTTTGGCACCCCCGGCTGTGCGTGTGGCTGAGCCCTGAGCTCTCCGTTCAGCCCCCCAAAATGTGCAAATATCAACGTCAAGGCTTAAGGGCAATCGCCCCGGGATGCTCAGTGCTGTTGTGCATCCCTTAGCCCCTGCCCTTGCCACCCCCCCAAAACTCCAGCACCCCCAGGAAAGGCTCAGCAGCGCAGGATGGGACCCGCTGCAGTGCGGGCAGCTGCCAGCAAGGGGCCCCAGCACAATTCTGTCCGTCCATCCGTCCGTCCGTCCGTCCTGCCCATCAGCCAGGAGCCATAAAGAAGGGCCGAGCCGCCGGTTCTTGCCGAGCTGTTCTCATTAAGCTGCTCTTAATTACGGCAGTGACTGCTCACCCCCGGGACCCCGCGCTCGGTTATGCAACCTGCGAGCGAGCACCGCGCAACTCCCCGTATTTATGGCCATGCGGCTCGCCATGGCAGCGATAAGCACAAGGGGAACGGGGAAATTCAGAGGCTTTGGCTTGAATTTCAACGCGTGTGAGCTCTGCTGCTCCGTCGCTGCCAAGCCGGGCCCCCTCCGCTCCCCTTTCATCCCAAATCCCAAATCCCAGCTGCGCACGACTCCGGTAACAGACCTGCGGGGTTTATCGGCTTTCTGGGGGAAGGGGGCACGGGTTGCTTTGCCCCATTCAAACCCAGATCGCTCGGGGACAGGAGCAGGCCTGGTTCCAGGCACCGTCTTCCACACGTGGAATTTTTCCTTCGCCGAAAACCCTTTTCCAGGGAAGCGCAGCGGGAGCACGGGGCCGGGCGCTGCGGGGGGGAGTTCAGCCAAAACCACCTGGATTTAGGGGAAAAAAAACAAACAATTCTCTGAGCTCCTCATGGTTTCCAAAGTTTGTCCCGGGCTTCCTGGAAGCGCAGCTCTGGGTTTTGGATCCTGGGTCCGGTTCCAGCCGTTTTGTAACGAATCCAGACCCCGTCCTGGCTGCGGCTGCAGGTTTCTACCAGCGGTCCCTGGCGCGCGATGCTCAGCGCGTGGCCGGGCTGCCCCCAGCAGTGGGGACAGGATCGCCCCGTGCCCACGTGGGGGTGACGCTCGGAGCCCTGATGCAGCTTCGTGGTGGCAGCGGGGCAGCTGCTGGGGATTTCTGTGCAGAAACATCCTCGCCCTGTGCGGGTTGGGAACGGGGAGCAGGAGCCAGGGGCTGGATGGGGCCAGGCTCGGGGTGTAATCTGCAAAGGACGGCGAGGCTTTTGATTTCTAACAAAAGTCCATGTGCTCCCAGCTGGGCCGATTCCTTTTTCCCCTCTTATTGCTCAAAACAAGGATTTAAGTGAGGGAACAGCCTAACAAAGCTTTGGAGATGGAGCCGCTGGCACGGGGACGGGGCAGGAGGCTCCCCAGCGCCCCGCGGCCGCCGCCAGCTCTGTCCCAGGGGTGTCCGTCGGGCTGTCCATCCGTCCAGATGTGAGGGGAAGGGGAAGGAGACTGCCTCCAGCTGCTGCAGGCAGAGAAAGGCTGCACCCCGGGGGTCCCCAACACTCGTGGAGGGCGCAGGAGCGTTCGGGAAGGGGCAAAGCCGCAGGGCACGGATAAACCCCAAAGGAGAGCCGTGGCCGCAGCCGTGCCGGCGCTGGGCTGGGGCGCTGGGCCGAGCTCCAGGAGCGCTGGCGTCCTCCCTGGTCCGGCTGCCGATCTGCTGCGCCAGCAAATTGCAGCGCTCGCTCGTCCGCCTTGGCTGCAGACAGCCCCAGGGCTCCGGTGTTTGCACAACCCGAGCACCGCGGCCACGCAGCCCCGGCAGGCAGCAGCTCCGGCTTGGCACCGGCCCCGCTCCACACCTCCAAGCCCCCGGGGGAGCGGCGACGCCGGGTTCGCAGCCGTCCCCACGCGACGTGACCGTCGGCATCGCCGCCCGTTTGCTGCAGACACCGTCAGGAAGCTGGAGGTGCTGAGCAGCCGGGCAGCGTGCGGCCACCAGCGTCCTGCACCCAGCCTCTGGGTACCCCAAAACCCTCCCCAGCCGCCGTCTGGCTGCGCAGAGCCGGCGATGCTCGGTGTGTCCTCGCTGTGGCTCAGCGTGCTGCCTGGCCCCGAGCACGTCGCCCGCTGTCCCTGTCCTCCCCTGAACCTCGGAGGCCGCCCAGCGCCCGGTCCCAGCCTGGCACCGTCTCAAGGCACGGCTGCTGCTCCGTGGGGTGACGCTCGTCACGTCGCGCGTGGTGCCACCGAGTGCTTTCTGTGGAGCTGTTTCCCTCCCACCCCGTCCCTGCTCAACGGTGCCGGGGTTTTGTGGGGTCCTGGATTTTGGGGGGTGCTGACCACGCGGGACCCTGCATGCTCCCGTATCCCCCTGGCTGAGCGAGGCCAGCGCTGGGGCTGGTGGCTGCAGCCACCACAAGCGTCCCCTGGGTGCCAGCTCTGCTCCCGCAGCCCCATCCCAGCAAGGACAAAGCCAGAGCTCCCTGCTCAGGAGATTTTTCCGTTCCCAAGGCACTGGGAGAAAGATCCCAGACCCTAAAAGAGGGCACAAATGGGACCTCCGATGCCCCCATCCCAGTCTGAGCATTGAGCAAAACCCCAATGCACTTGGTAGAAGCACATTAAATAACAGGGAAAATCAAATACAGCAATTACCTTTCCTTTTTTTTTTTTTTTTTTGTTCTCTTTAACAATACAAAGCTTCAAGTTTACTGTAACAGAGGGACGGTGCTACACACAGGAGTCTGAAGGGATGGGCTCGTCCGAAGAGGAAATGACAAAAAAAATAAAATAAATCACATCGGCGTGGAAAAAAGACGACAGGGTTAGGTAGCCTTACGCTGGTATATGATCATGTGTAAATACAGCCTTAAACTACAGGAGAGACGATATAAAATGCTGGAGCCCTGTGCCAAAGACAAATCCCGACGCTCTCACGAGCACCAAAAACATCTCGCTCCGATTTGGGCAGCACCTCGGAGCGGGGAGCTGCAGAAGCCCCCCCGCCTTCGGCGAGCTTTCCATTGCAGCCCACACGGCGGTTTCTTACCTAAAAGGATATTTAGAGGAAAAGTTTCCAACCCAACCGGCTCCTGCAGAAGAGCTTCAAAATAATAATAATTAAAAAAAAAAAAAAAAAAAAAAACATGCTACAAAAATAGTGAAATTTTTTTCAGCTGAAAGTTCTGTGCTGGCAAAAGCCGCGGGTCTCGTGGCTCCGAAAGGTTTCAGAAACTTCATCCGGGTTTTGTCGCGTTGGCCAAGCTGGAAGGCGAGGAGACAAAACCCCCTTCCTGGAGGGGTCCCGTTTGGAGAGATGAAGGATTTCAGCCCAAGGGGGTTGATAAATCCCACCGACGCTGGCCCTTAAATATTAAAACTCTTTGGGGGAGAACAAAGACCCCAAAGGAGCCCTTCCTGCTGAGGAGGTGTTTCCTGGCTGGTCCTCATCTCCCACCTCCCCCTGGACCCCAGTGCCCGCAGGGGACGCGTTGCACACCCGGGGATGCCCGACCCCTTCACCCTCTGACCCTGGGGACAGGGCAGGAGGGAAGGGGAGGACGAGAGGAAAAAAACGCTGCAGCCACCAGTGCTGTCCCTGCGCAGAGGAGTGGGACAGGGACGGGCTATGGGGTCGGTGGGACCCAGACTATGTGGTCGGAGGGACCCACAGGCTTTGGGGCTGCATCAGGAAGAGCTGACATCGCTGGTGCCCCATCCCGGGGTGAAGGTCCCTTATTGCTCCCTGTGGCTGCGATCCCCATCCCCACGCACACACGTTGGGTGCACTGGAGCCAGGGCAGGGCGATAGCGGGGCGCTCCTTTGGGTCCCCCGCCAGCGGCACAAGCTCCCTCCTGTCCCTGCCCACACGGCTTGGGGGGTGCTGAGGCACTTCTCGTCCTGCCACACTCGGGTTTGGTGTGGAGGGAAGGCACTGTGGCAGGGGGGCTGCCGTGCACCCCATGAGGTGCTCGCATGGTCGCAGCCACGGGACCCCAGATGCACCGAGCGCATGCAGGCGGCAGCGAGGGGTGCAGCAGCGCGTTTTGGGTGCTCTCTTTCACACACCTCCACCAAAGCAGCCTGGAACCAGCCCACGCCAAGTGTCCGTGCAGGATGTGGGTGCCACCAGCATGTGCCGGGGACCCCGGGGACCCCCTCCCTCGTAGGGTGGGCAGGCAGTGGTCACGGTGCAGGTCGCGGCGCCGTGCCCCGTGCCATGGGCAGCTCGTGGCGCAGAGCAGAGCGGGGATGGAGGGGGCGCGGGTGGGGGTCCCCCAGCCCCAGGAGCTGCTCGACGGCCGTGTCCTTTCTCCTCCAGTCCTACGCAGCCCCGGCGGGCGTCCCAGCCACGGCACGAAGCGGGGCAGCCGCGGTGAGGCTCACATGCTGTCCGCCAGCTGGTGACAGTCCAAGTCCCCCTTCAGCTCCAGGAAGCCCGGCAGCTTCACCCCCGTCTTGCGGTCCACGCACCAGCACTTGCCCCGCTGCCCGTCCAGCGCCGGGTGACACTAGAGGGGACACCTTCGGTGAGGGGCGCCCAGCCTGGCCCCGTGTGTCCCCATCCCCATGGGCTGCCTGCTCAGGGCTGGATGCGGCAAACCAGGAGCCCTCGTGGTGGCTTTGGCACCCGTGTCCCACCACCCTGGGGGCTTTTGCAAAGAGCCCTGCAGCACCCCAAGGGTAGCTCCCAGTGAAGCCCCAGCACCCAGCCACCTCTCCCGGCTCTGCAGAACCCCCCCAGAGGAGCACCCCCCGGCCCTGCCTACCTGCTTGGGGTGGAAGTTGCCGTTGCGGTCGCAGTTGGGGATGGGGATGACGTACAGGTCCTCGTGCGTCCGCGTCTGCGAGGCCGCCAGCCTCTCCAGCGCCCGGTGCAGCTCGCTCTGGCACGAGCCCTGCGCCTGTAGGAAACCAGGGCTGAGCTGAGCCACCCCACAGCCCTGGGGCCACCCCATAAAAACCAACTTCAAGCCTCCCTCATGCCCTGGACACCAACACGTGGCTCAGAGTGCCCGGTGCCCACCCTGTGCCCCCCACCCCAGCTCCCCGCCGCACTCACTATGGGCCTGGTCTCCTCGCGGTGGTAGGGGCTCCCGCTGTTGCGCATCTTGTTGCCGTTGTTGACCCGCTTCGCCTGCTGCTTCTGCAGGCATTTGCGGTCGTGGATGCTGCAGGGGCTGAAGCTGTTGTTGGGGTGCTCGATCTCCTCCTTCTCTGCAAGGACACAGACCGCACGGGGCTCAGCACCGCGGGGCAGACGTGGGCACAGCACATGGATGGCGCACATCACCCCCAGCCCTGGGTCCCAACCCACACAGTGCAAGGAAAGGCTCTTGGGAACGTTTATGCCCCGTTCACAGGTTTGTTTCCACATTTCTGTTATTGTAGGGTTGCAAATCCACACCGCGGCGGTGCCAGACTGCGCTGCATGGCACAAGGGCGCAGCATGGCACAAGGGTGCAGAGCCACCAGCCCCACCCCACCCGGTGCTGGGGACAGGAAGGTGACCCCGGGATGCACGAGAGCACCAGCGAGACCCCGTGCCCCCCGCAAGCTGCCTCTGAAAAGTGGTAGCAGAAACAGGACCGCAGCCCGGCCGGCGCTGAGCACCCGCCAAGCTGGAGGCGGCACCCGGCCACGCTCTGCCCGGGGCGCACGGCCCCGGCTCCCCCCTTTGCTGGGACATGAAAGCAAAAATTCCAGGAATAAGACAGTTCACCTCCCGCTGGCCAGCTCGGAAAGGCGGCGCTTGGCATCCTCGCCTGCGCCACGAGCGGAGCCAAACGACAATCCCAGATGTTGGCAGCTGGGAGGGGAGCGTCATGAGACCCGCGCTGCTCAGCGCGGCTGCTCTTTAAAAAGCTGCAGGTTCCCCCGCTCCCAGGCCCGGTAACGCTGTGTGTTTGCACCGAGCACCACTTTTCCTGTTGCGTGGGGGGTCCCACATCACATTCTTGGTGCCTGCTGGAAAAGGACGGCGCAGCGGGGGCGCACGGAGCTTGGCTGGGAGCACTGCACGGGGCACAGCCCGAGGAGCTCTCGGTCCCAACCAGCTCAGGCTGCAGGAGGAGCGAGGAGAGAACACCCTGCCCGGTTTTATCCCAGCTGGTCAATACCTTGCCCCTGCTGATTGATACAGCAGCTTCCCAAAAAAGGCTGGGTCACGGCACAACGTGGGCGAACCCATCCAGGGGCTGCAAACCTGCGAAGGTTTGTGGCTCCCGCTGGCCTGGTTAAAGTTCACAGCCAGCGAAGCCCGGATGACAAGCCCTTCTCCGTTGGTCGTGTTATTTGCTTTTTGTCTAATCTGTCGTTTTTTTCCAGGAAGTGGCTCATGCCCTTGACATTTGAAACACAAACCCAGCACCCCGCTGCGGCGCGGCTCCAGGACCCCCGTGCGGAGCGGTGCCAGCGCGGTGCCAGCCCCGGTGGCTCCGTGTCGCAATGCTGAAGGCTCAGGGGGCTCGGTGGGGGATGCTCCTCCCCAACTGCCCCCTCCCGCAGCATTTC
Source organism: Aythya ferina (assembly GCF_964211825.1). Classification (NCBI taxonomy): domain Eukaryota; kingdom Metazoa; phylum Chordata; class Aves; order Anseriformes; family Anatidae; genus Aythya; species Aythya ferina. The sequence continues at coordinate 5,525,346 of NC_140321.1, forward strand.
GGGGATGTCTGGCCCCACCGAGGCCACCACACTGAAACCCCAGAGCTGCTCCTGTATCACGGAGCTGGCAGGGAAGGGCATGGCACCGGGAGGCACCACCAGGCTTGGATGCTTCCCGCTCCGCACCGGGATCTGGCTGAGTGCTGGGAACCCCTCGCCCAACCCAGCCCAGCTCCCCTCCTCCCCGCCAGCCGCCGTCAGTGTCAAATCTCTCGGCTTAAATAAAACCAGATGCCAATAACGTTTTCATAAGGTCCCGTGGAACGCGCGGTGCCTCCGGGCAGCGAGGCGGCTCTCAGCCGGCACCCGGCGCGGGGATGGGCTCGGAGCTTGGTCCCCACCCGCGGCCCCCGACCCAGGACCCCTCCCTGCCGCAGGGACGGCCGCGGTTCGGGGGGGAGCTTCCCACCCGGCGTGCAGCAGCCCAAGGAGCCTCTCGCTTTCCTGGCGCTTGGCAGTGCTCCTGCACCGAGCTGGATGGGAAAACTCCTTCCAGTCGAGCACAAAGCCGTGGAAAAAGCTCCTCCTTGGAGCCTGCCCCCCTAATCCCCCAGCAGCCTGGGCTGTGGCTGCAGGGCAGCCCACGCACTGGCCACCAGCACCCTTGGGTGCTGCTGGGCACGGTGTCAGAGCCACGGAGGGGGCAGGAGAGCGGGGTGCATGCTTGGCCGAGGCCTCGGCTGGGTTTGGGAAGGACTCGAGTGATGAGCGCTGCCCTCGCCCCATCTCTCGAGGACATTTTCCTCTTGGCCCCAGGACAGGAGGAGACACAAGCGAGTCACTGAGCATCACCTTCAATTAACGGGAGCTACTAACGAGGTCGGTCACGTGCTGAGCTCGTGACTCACGGCGCCGAGCCCCTGAGCGAGCGGTGACGGACGCCGGGCTCCACGTGGGAGGGGAGCTCAGAGGCGGCGAGCGAAGCCTCAGAGACGGTGTCGGGGGGACAGGGACAAGATTTGGGGACCCCCAGCATGCGTCCAGGTGGTCCCAGCGCCGGCTCTCTTGGCTGCTGGGACTCTCCACTTTGCAGACACCAGCACGGGGAAGCTGCACTCATTCTGCTGAATGCTGGCCCCAGGGGAGTGCAGGGAGCCCGGGGAGCCACTGCCAGAGCTGTGTGCGCCTCCCCCAGCCCCACCTGCTTGCTGTCCCCCCGTGCACCCCTCATGCTGCTGTGCCCCTGTGCAAGCCCCTAAATGCCCAGACCCACACGGAGCCTGGGGAGATCTTGGAGACCCCGTCCAGCCTCTGCCGGCCCCGTGGCACAGCTGGGACAGGGCAGTAGCCCTGCTCGACCTCCTCACTGGGAGGAAAGAGATGGGGATGAGGCATGTGGGGTGCAGAGCTGGGTGCTGCAGCCCGGGCTGCTGAGGTGCTCTTCCCTGCGTGGGGAAGGGAGCAGGATCCGTCCCACCCACTGCTGCAGCAAGCACCGGGTGCTCGCAGCTTCCCAGACGCTTTTCCTAGGTCACTTTTTCCCCAGACATGATTATTTACCCAGCATTAAATCACTCTTAATGCGTGTTGGGGAGAATGTCCTCACCTCTTCCCGGATGCCACCCACAGGTCCAGCCACCCGCACCTCCCCGAAGCAGCGGCACCGACAGCCCCAGAGGGGGCACGCAATGGGGCCGAGCCCATGCCATGAGCCAGCCTGGTCCTAAAGGGGCTGGACAGGGCAGGACAGGCAGATCCCCCTGAGACCAGGACCTCGCTCTGCAGCAAAAAGCCGTGGCTGTCACCTCCAGGGGCATGGCTCCCTGTGGGATGTCTTGTGGGCAAGCCCGGAGCTGGGGGATGGATGCAGGTACCAGGGTCCTGCACAGGTCCCCAAACCCACAGCCATGGGAGAGGGTTGTGGGACAGCAGAGTGGCCGCCTGCTGTCTCTTCCCCAAAAGTCTTCGGCCCTGCAGGTGCTGCTGGTCCCAGGAGAGGCGATGGAGCAAGGAGCTGACCCCATCCCAGTCCCCACGGGACCCAAAGCCTGGAATGCAGCACCCCCAGCCCAGCACCCCAAAAGCATTCACAGGAGCAGCCCCACGCCCCCAAATCATGGCCCACACCCCCTGCAGCCTCAGCATCCACGCAGGCACCAGGGAGCATTGCTCTTGGTGGCTCCTGCACCTAAAGAAGCATTTAATTCCTTCTGCTTAACCAGAGGGGACCCGCTGGATGCACCGGCTGTGCCATGGCGCACAGGCAGGGCTGCGCTGCTACTCGTGCCCCGGGGAGAAATGGAGCTGCAGCCTCCAACCCTGCTGCTCCTGCTGGGACTGGGACTGGGACCCGTGGCTCTGCCATCCCACCAGGACCTTCCCACCAGGATGCCCCGGGGAAAGGGGCTCACTGCTGCCCCGTCCTGCCACCTGCAACGCCGCCGGCGAGGTGCCCGTGGGGAGAGCCCGGCTCCCACGGCCACCCACCCGTCCCCAGAGCGGCCAAAACAGCACAGGAAAAAAGGGAAAATACTGCAAGGCTGTTTCCTAAAGGCTCTGGGAAAAAATGCTGCGTTACACGGGGCAAAGCCAAAACCAACAGGCCTTGGCAGCCCGACGCAGCCCCGGGCCAGGGAGCCCAGACAGCTCCTGCAGGATGTGGGATGAGGACAAGCAGGCAGGGCAGGGGGTCCCGCAGCAGACCCCGTGCTGAGTGCTCGCGGCCAAATCCTGCCCCCGGACAGGGGCAGCCAGGGGGGCCCTCTGCAAAGGGCCCTCGTCACTGGTATGGAGGAGAGAGGGGCTGGGATCCTGCCCTTGGGGAGCTGGAACAGCCACACCAGGGAGCCCCGGGTGACCTGCGTGGGGACACAGGGCCAGGGCACCTTGTGGGCTGTCCCCTGGTGGGTGCTGCTGCCCCCAATCCTGGGGATGTGGTCCCAGTCACAGCCCAAGGGATGGGGAAGGGGGCAGCGTGGGCATCCAGAGCCCCAAATGGGCTGGATCTCAGCCCCCAGTAGCGGGTCCATTTGCTCTGCCAAACCACATGAGCAGCTCCAGGGTGCTGCCCACAACCCCCAAACCCTGCCCGAGCACCACGGGGGTGGCAGGGGGTCACGATCGACCCCAATGACAGGGCAGTGGGGTGGACAAGCAGAGCCTGCAGGCAGCGGGGCTGCAGCCCATGGGGTCCCCCGACTTGGCACTGCCCTGCCTGGCCATGGGGCTGGAGGAGGAAGGACACGGAGCCCCTGTGCGGGACACGACCTGTTTGCGAGGGAAGCAGGTGCCCCGCGGCCTCTTTCCTGTTTCCTCCCGGCTGTGCCGGCAGCATCCCGGGGAAGGGAGAGCTCAGGGGTCACCGCACAACGGGAGCTGCCCTGGCAGTGGGACCCCGAGCAGGGTGCCCCACAGCACCGCGTGCAGCCAGTCCCTGCCCGACCCCGGGGCTGTGCAGTGCCACCAGCCACGACCACAGCACCGTGGGTGACAACAGCACGGATGTGACCCAGCCGTGAGATCGGGACAAGCCTCCTTGTGCTTCCCCATCCCCAAAATCCCCCCAACCCATCCCCTTCCAACCCACCAAGCGGTGCCACCAGAGACCCGCCATCCGCACCCCAATTTGCGCATCCCCCCAGGGCCTTACCTGGCGGCTGGAGGCTCTCCTGGATGGCTTCGACGTCGGCCAGGTCGGTGCAGATGCCCTGGCCGTGCATGAGGGTGTGCAGGGGTCGGGGCACACCTCGGGGGGGGTAACAGCGCAGCCCTGCCCCGCAGCGCGCCGTGTACACCCCGCACGCCGTGCCGCGCCCGAGCGCGCAGGTGGCGCAGCACCCGCAGCCCGGCTCCCGCACCAGCTCGGCGCAGCCCTGCGGAGCTTTGCAACGAGCCAAGCGCTCCTCCGAGCACGGCGGGCACTGGATCGCTTCCTCCCCTCCTTGCCCTTGTCCCGGAGCAGCTCCCGGAGCCGCCGCCAACACCGGGACCAGCACCGGGACCAGCACCACCGCCAACACCGGCGGCAGCAACCGCGCCGCGCCCCCGCGCATGGCGGCCCCGCGCTGCAGCGCTCGGGCTGGCGGCGGGCGCGGGGGGCAGGCGGCGGGGGCTTTATGCCGCCCCGTGGCCACACCTCCCGCCGGCACCGGGGCCACCGGCGGGGCCGCCCCCGCCGGCCCCGTCGCCCCCCTCCCCGCCTCGCCCCGGGCAGAGCCGCTGCGCGCCGCCGGTGCCGCCTTGGGTACCCGGTACCCGCTGGGTTCGGCGCTGCGGTTGCCGGAGGGGGCAGCGCCGGTACCGGGAGGGGAGGGGAGGGGAGGGTCGTCCCCCCCACCTCCCGGATCGGTGCCGGTCCCCGAGGGTCCCCGCTGGTAGCCCCCGTTCTGATCTGCCCGGGGGTCTTCGTTAGGGTTGACCCCGGGGGTGTGCGCGGCTCGGTGCTGAGCTGCTGGGGGGTGAGGGGGGAATGGGATGGGGTGGGGTGGGGTAGACTGGGATGGGGTGGGATAGACTGGGATGGGATAGGGATAAGGGATGGGATAGGGATAAGGGATGGGATAGCGGTGGGATGGGGGTAGGGATGGGAATAGGGACAGGGACAGGATGGGACGGGATAGGGGTGGGATGGGATGGGATGGGATGGGATGGGATGGGATGGGATGGGGTGGGATGGGATGGGATGGGGGCACCACGCAGGGCAGCAGCAGCACCACAGGGGGCTGCATCTGGAACCAAGGTCCCAGTGTGGGGCGAGCCCTGCCCCACACCACACCCCACACCCCCCAGCCTGGGACCATCCCAGCCCCAAGCGCAGAGACCCCAGGGAGGCCGGCAGAGCCCCGGGATGCCCGGAGGCTGCCCCGGCTCCCCAGCGCCCCACATCCCCCCCTGCACCCCCATCCCCCTGCACCCCCCCCCGGGCCCGATCCCCGCGCAGGCACCGCGCCGGGGCCGATAAGTTGCAAGGTGCCGGCACCTAGCGGAGAAAAGCGGCAGGAAAACGGGCCGGGGAGCCCCGAGGATGGGGATTGTGCCCGGAGGGAAGGGGCTGAGCCCCCGGGGGCTGCTCTGCCCCTGCCCCGGCCCCCCCTGCAGCCCCGGAGCCCTGCGGTGGGCTGCACGGTGGAGCGGGGGCACCTCGTACCATGGGGAGCAGCAGCCTGGGATGGGGGCTTGGAGATCCACGGGATGTCCCGAGTGGGAAGGGACCCTCAGGGGGTCACTGGGTCCAGCTCCTGGCCCTGCACAGGGCCACCCCCAAATCAGACCCCATGTCCGAAAGCATTGTCCGAGTGCTTCTTGAACCCAGCAGGCTCGGGGTCCCTGGGGAGCCCGTCCCCTGTGCCCGGCCACCCCTGGGTGCAGAACCTTTCCCTGAGCAGGGCGAGCCAGTGGGTTTGGGACTGCTCCACACCACCTTTGAGGCAATTAACGGTAATTAAGGACTTGGACATCAGCTGAGGCTTCACCGCAGGGCTGAGCCGGGCTGCTGCAGGCATCAGAGGGAGGAGTGAGAGGCATAATGCGGCCCCATGTCCCCCCCCCCGGCCCTCCTTGTGCCACTTTGGTGTGCTCAGAGGGGCAGCAGCAGGCACAGGACCCTGTGCACGCCGTCGGTGCAATCTGCCTCATTTGCCCTCAGCAAGGGGACAGCGGGGAGGAAGGTGGGGAGCAGCAAGGGGACAAAAGCCACCCCTGCACCATGCCCACAGCCTGGGCACGCTCGGGAAGGGCTGAGCCCATCGCAGCCCCCACGAGGGGAGCGGAGCCAGCCCGTAACGCTGAGAACCCCACACTCATCTCACGGCTGAGCACACCCCAATTTGGGGGCTTTGGTGAGCAGGAGCACTCTGCCCCGTGCAGAAACTCTGAGCCTGGGGGCTGGGGCTGCTGCGGGCAGGATGCAAGCAGGGGCCGTGTCCCCCACAGTCCCCCTCCCTGTCCCCCTTCTCCCCTCCCAGCCAAAGCAGGGACCCTGCAGAACATCAGCACCCGGCGGTGCCCCCGAGCCCCCCTGCCCTGCCTGGCACAGCCACGTGCGGCCGTGACACGGGGCAGAGGCGCCAGCCTTGACACGGTGTCCGAGCCAGGGCCAAACCCAAACAGGTGCCCAGCCCCACTGGGAACGCGGCACCTTATCAGGCCTTGGCAGTGCCGAGCGCCTGCCGGGGAGGCTGTTGTGTCTGCGGGGCCGGAGGGAGCAGGCAGAGCGCCGGCAGGGAACGGGGACGTGCTCTGGCCGGGCACGGGTCCTCCACGTCCCCCAGCCCAGCACCGTCCTGCGAGATGGAGAGGGGGTGCTGGTGCACCCCACTGCCACGCTGCCCCCACCCCGAGGTGCTCAGCGCAGCCCCGCTCACCTGTGGGTGATGGGGAGCCCCCGTGCTGCCAGGTCTGGGGCTCTTCAGGCTCCCAAATTCTGTTTTTTTGGGGTTCCTGGGGCTGGGGCGGGCCGGCTGGGTGCTGCCTCCCTGTGACACCCCAACAGTCCCTAAGACACCCCAGCCCTGCAGAGGGGCTGCGGGTCCCAGCAGTGCCTGGGCGGACGGGGATCTGGGAGCTTGGGGGCTGCAGCCCCCAGCCCAGGGTGGAGCAGAGGGGCTGGGGACCACGCGTACCCACGTTGGGGTGCTGCAGCCACCCACGCTGCCAGCCCCCGATGCCTCCCTCGTGCTCTTGCAGCCCCCTCCCCACAGCTCAGCACAGCTCAGAGCCAGGCACCCATGGCCAGGCAGACCCCACGGAGCACCCAGACCCCTGGAGCACCCAGACCCCATGGAGCACCCAAACCCCTGGAGCACCCAGACCCCGTGGAGCACCCAGACCCCATAGAGCACCCAGACCCCATGGAGCACCCAGACCCCATAGAGCACCCAGACCCCATAGAGCACCCAGACCCCATAGAGCACCCATCTGCTCCTTGCCACTTCTGGTGCCCCCTGCTCCCAGCCAGCCCTTTCCCGCACTCGCAGTGCTTTTCACTCCCCATTTCCAGGCAGCATCTCCTCCCCCAGCTCCCTCTTCAGCAGCTCCCTCCACCAACCCAGCCCTGACTCCCCCATCCCTAGGGTTCCTCCGCCTGCCCCCCCACCCCGTCCCTGGCCGGGGCACGCGATGGCTCAGCTCTGAGCGCTCAGCCCCGTGCTGGATGAGACCCGTGGGGTGCGGGTGCCGGGGCGGGCAAGGGGGCGTGTCGGGGGCCACCGTGATAACAGCGGGGGCCACGTCGGGGCCGCGGGAGCAGACGGCGTGGGCGAAGGGCATGAGCCAGGCCCCCCCGTCCTTGGCACCCTGAAGCAGCAGCATGGGGTCCGGGGACCCCCGGAGTCTCCTCCGCACCTTCTGTATCCTTTGGGTGCTGGCCGGGCACCTGCCCCCCAGTACAGCCCAGTGGTTTTACCCCCTGGGCTCTGAGGAAACCACCCCGGAGCCAGGCAGCAGCCCCGCGACCCCCACACTGCCCACCCTGGATGGGGAGGAAGGTAGGTATGGCCGGGGGGGGGGGCACGGCACGAACTCCAGCACCCCGGTGAGGAGGGGACAGCTCGGGGGGGGGGCACAGCGGTGGCCACCCTTGGTCCCCGTCCAGCCCAGCCCAGCACCCTCACGTTTTGGCCCCGCAGATGGAGAGGTTGGCGAGGTGGAGCCCACCAGGAAGGTGCTGCTGAGCAAACCCCCGCTGCCCGCGGGCTCCAGGAGACGGGAGCCCCCCTCCAGGGGCGCAGCCAAGGGTCCGGGCCATGCCCCATCGCGTGCACGAACCCAGGTGCCTGTCCCCGGGGAGGGCACCCCGAGCAGCACCCCGACCCCCCCAGGGTCTCCAGATCTCCCCAGCTCCTCTCCGTGTCCTTCCCCTTATCTGCACCCGGTCGGGCTCAGCCACAACAGCCCGGGCAGGGCAGTAGGGGCCGGGCTCGTAGGGGCCGGGACCCCCGGTGTCCCCCCCCCCAAAGACCCCCGTGCTGAGCTCTCTCCGTCTGCCCTAGCACAACCGCCCCACGGCCGCCCCGCGGATCTTCGAGGGGAGCGCGGAGGAAGAGGAGTTCCTGCAGATCAAGGTGTGTGTGGGGGGGGTCCTGAATTTTGGAGAGGGGGGGGCTGCGAGGAGCAGCTGGGGACGGGGGTCTCACGCTCAGTCCCCCCTCTTTACGCAGAGCACAGCGAAGGGGCTGCCCCCGCAGGTGCCCCCGGCCGCCAAAATGGACACAGCTCTCCAGGTGAGGGGGGGGCGCAGGGTGCCCGTGCCCCTTCCCCGACCCCCCCAGGCCCCCCCCAGCTCACGGCTCGCCCCCTCTCCAGATTCACAACGGCTCCAGCTGCGTCTGCCCCGTGCGCCCCGGCCCCCCCGGCCCCCCTGGCCCTCCCGGCCTGAAGGTACCCAGCGTGGGGGGGCTCCTGGGGGGATACGGGGGGGGGGCTCAGGGACCCTCTGGGAGAGACCCTGCGGCTCCTCTGGCTGTGCAGACCCTTTTCTGCTCTGGGTTTGCATTCTCGCTGCGGGGTCTGCGTTATGGGACGGTTCAGCTGCCCCCTGGCAAGGGGGGGGGGGGGGGGGCACGGGACCCAGGCTCTGATTTCTCTCCCGACAGGGAGAAAAAGGAGACCGGGGGTCCCCAGGAGACAGAGGCCAGCCGGGGCTTTCTGGGGAGAGAGGGAAGACGGGCAACCCCGGGCAGCCAGGTCACCAGGGACCCCGGGGCCCCCCTGGTCCTCCGGGACCACCGGGGCCACCGGGACCACCAGGAGCTTGGGGAGCCAGGAGCCCCCCTGCCTCCGCTGCCCTCCCCAAGGGATCAGAGAACGAGGTGAGGGCTGGGGCTGGGGGTGCTGGGGTGGGGGGCGCAGGGGGTGATGCCGGCGCTGGCCGTGGGGTCTGTCCCCAGTTGGACCCGCAGGAACGGGACACTGGGGGGGGGACCAGGGGATGTGACACTTTCACCGCCCCCTGCTCTCTCCTCTCTCCCCCCAAACCATCAAGCAGCTGGGAGCATCCAGCCCTGCAGGGAACCCAGGACCCCCAGGCCCCCCAGGGCCGCCCGGCCCCCCCGGCCCCCCCGGTTACCCAGGCCACGAAGGCTCCCAAGGGCTCCCCGGGCGGGAGGGGCAGCCGGGCCCCCCCGGCCCTCCGGGGGCTGTGGGACCACCGGGATTTCCAGGGGCCGAAGGAGCTCCGGGGTCCCCAGGCTCAGCCGGACCCGATGGACCCCCGGGGGCACCGGGACTCCCAGGCCCACAAGGCCCCCCCGGGGTCCCCGGGCACGAGGGACCCCCCGGCTCTCCAGGACCCGCGGCGCTCCCTGGCAAACCAGGGCTCCGAGGGGAGCCAGGATTCCCCGGATTAAAGGTAAGGGGGTCCCACTTCTTCCACCCACGGACCCCAGGGATGGAGCAGGGGGCTGCCCCAAGCCCCACACCCTGCCCCTGTGGGGTTTGGGGTGCCGTGAGCCCCTCCATCACCTCCCCACGTGCAGGGCGAGAAGGGCGAGCACGGGCTGCCGGGCATGCCGGGGAGCCCCGGCCGGCCTGGAGACATGGGCTCCCCGGGAATGCCCGGTCCCATGGGGCCACCGGGACCACCGGGGGACTACAGGGTGAGTAGGACCCGAGGGCTGGGGGTGCTCGGGGTGGTGCTGAGCCCGGTATTCACCCCGGGATATCCCCTCCTGCCAGTGTGAGTCGCGGCACGCAGGGCACCACGGATCCGCCGGGCCGCCGGGCCCCAAGGTGAGGGGGGGAATTTGGGGGGGTTTCAGGGGCTGGGATTGCCCCAGGAGCTCACGGGACCTCTCTGCTTTCTTCCAGGGTGAAAAGGGCGACCCAGGAGAGCGGGTTTGTACCGGGGGGGCTGAAAAAGGGGAGCTGGTGGGGGGGGTTTCCTTCATGCCCCAAGAGCGAAACCCGTGCACTGCCCCACATGTGGCCAGAGGGACCGGTCAGAGCCCCCAAACCGGGCTGGGACATGGGGGGGCAGCGAATCACACAGCCTGTGTCACATCCAGATGCACAGCACACACCAGTGCACACCAGTACACACCAGCACACACCAGTGCACGCCCCCCGCCCCTGCCCCTCTTGCAGGCTCTAACTCTGCCCCTCTCTCTGCCCACCCAGGGGTGCTGCTACGGGGAACACGGGTGCAAACCGGGCCACCCCCCCTTCCCCGGCACCGGCAGCCAGTCCAGCTCCTGGGTGCCCATCAGCGGGTACCAAACGGTGAGTCCTGGGGGGCTCACGGGGCACGGGGACCCCCGCCCGGCCACGGGGGGGCTGAGCCCAGGTATCGGCACGACCCACACCACCCCGGCTGCCCCACGGGGCTCAGGGCTGGGACGGAGAGGGGGCAGGTGGAGACCGGCCTCGATCTTCTCTCTCTTTTTTACAGCCCAGCAAAGAGGAGACGGAGGTTTACGGAGCGATCATCCCCCACGTGAGAGCCCGCGCCTGCGCGACGGGGGTGTCTTGCAGCTGCCCCCCAAAAGGCAGCCCCGAAACACCCCAACCCCATCTCCGCACTGCTCGTCACCGCAGGGTCCTCGAGGTCCCCCTGGGAACCCCGGTCCCCCCGGCCCGCCCGGCCCCCCAGGAGCCCCAGGTCTCCTCTACCTCAACGTAAGGCTCAGCAGGGGCAGCGCACGCGGCCGTGAGGGTGCCCGGAGCCAGGGACCCCCTGCACCTCAGCCTTTTCTTTGCTTCCAGAGGGTGTACCCCATCCGCGCCCAGCCGCCCTGCAAGGAGCCGGTAAGCATGGCATCGCTGTCCCCGTCCCCTCCCGGGGCACTGTCACCGCCGTGCCGTGCCCCAGTGTCCCCAGGCAGCAGTAACGTCCCCGTTTGAACCCACAGGCAGCGGCTGATGCAGCCTGGGCAGCAGGTAAGGGACTTTTTGAGGTGTTTCGGGTGCGCTCCAGCCCCTCTGGGAACACTTTTGGGAACACCTCGTGTCCCTGCCTGGGTGCATTCCCCGCATGGCACACCCAGGGCTGCGGGGGTGTCCCGGCATCCCCAACCCCACCGACACCATGTCCCCGTGGTGCCGGGGTGCTTTGTGACCCCAAATCCTCCCCGGCTTCTCCAGATGCTGACGTCTCTCGGACGGAGCCGCTGGAGCCCCGTGCTGACCTCCGGGTGCGTGCCGGGCTGCGCCCATGGGGTCGGGGTGGCCCCGGGGGTGGCAGCTCGGCCTCGAACCTCTCGGTCCCTTCGCAGCGCCAGACATGGGTCTTCAGGTCCAAGGAGCTGATGCTGAAGTCGGGCAGCGCCGTCCCCGAGGGGAGCCTGGTCTACGTGCGAGAAGGGAGCAGCGCCTTCCTGCGCACCCCCAGGGGCTGGAGCAGGCTCCTGGTAGGGTGCACACGAGGGGGTGGGCAGGGAGGGGGGCAGGTTCCAGCCCTGGCAGGCAGCTCCGGGCTGGATTTGGCTCCTGGGGAAGGGGCGAGGTGGTTCCCCCATAATCTGTCCCCCGCATGGAGCAGCTGGAGGACTCGGAGTCGCTCTTTGCCGGTGACGACCCCTCTGCCTCCACGCCGCAGTACCAGGTGAGTACCAGGGCTGGAGCCCTTCTTGGCATGCCATGGGGGGGGGGACACAAACCCCCTGGGACTGTCCCCTCCTTCTTAATCCAGGAGGCGAAGCGGGTACAGACGCGGGGTCCCAACACGGAGCCCCCCACGGGAGCCCAGACAGACTCGCTGGTAAGCGCTGACAGTGACGGGGGGAACGGGGATGGCACAGGCAGCCCCCGCGGTGGGCACCGGGCTGGATGGGGAGGGGGCTGCACGCCTGGCACCGGGGTCAGTGCCCCCAAACTGCCCCAAGTCCTGTTATCGCAGGTCCCAAAGGAGGAGGGAGCGGGGCCACCCAGGATCCTGCCCACAACCATCGCCCCCAGGATGCCTTCTGTAAGCACAGCCCCACGGGGGGGCTGCTCGGCCATGGGGAGGGGGGTGACAGCAGTGCCTGGGGACCCCCCATATCCATGGGTCTGCACCCTCCTGGGACGGGGAGAGGAAACCTGGGGGCTGCAGTGCCATTACCCCTGGCTGCCAGGGGTAATGGGACCACGGGCCGTGCCCCCGGAGCCCCCATCCCCATTGTGTCCCCATCTCCCTGCCACCCCCTCCCCGTGTCCCCAGCTCCGCCTGGTGGCCCTGAACGTGCCCCTGTCTGGGGACATGAGCGGCATCCGCGGCGCCGACCTGCAGTGCTACCGGCAGTCGCAGGAGGCTGGGCTCTACGGCACTTTTCGGGCTTTCCTCTCGGCCCCCACGCAGGACCTGGCCTCCATCGTCAAGAGGACGGACAGGGCCCTCCCCGTGGTCAACCTGAAGGCAGGTGTCCCCGTCCCCATCACGGGGCGCTCCCCCCCCCACCCCAAAACCCTGCGGCGGTGCAGGGGACATCGGTCAGGGCGTCCCCCTGGGTGGAGGGGGGGGCATGGGTTCGTGGAGTTTTCACTGAAAAGGGGGAAAAATGTGTTCAAAGAGGTGGGAGGCAGGATTCTGGGGAGGGTCCCGGGGTGGGGGGGGTCTCACGGACAGTCCCACTGCCACCGCACATGGGTTTTGGGGAAGCTGAGAGGAGCCAAAAACAATTTGTCACCAACGTGTGGCGGGGACAGGGGGCTTCAGGTAGCCAAAAGGGTCTCCCCCCAAAACCCACGTCCCCCCCCCAAGCTGAGTGCCACCAACTGTGTCCTCAGGGCCAGCTGCTGGCCAGGTCCTGGAGCTCCCTTTTTGAGGGGACCCCACGGGGCCCCATCTACAGCTTCAACGGCCGCAACGTCCTGACCGATGCCCTCTGGTGAGTCCGGCGGCGGGGGTGGGTGCCACAAGGACACCCCCAACCCCATACACCCACACCACAAACCACGGACGGCTCCCATCCGTGTGTCCCCCCCCACACTCCACAGGCCCCGAAAACTGGCATGGCACGGATCCACGGCCCGGGGTAGCCAAGCCCGCAGGCGGGACTGCCAAGGATGGAGAAGCTCCGGCCCCGGGGAGGGTTTGGCGGCCCCGCTGGGCGAGGGCAAGTTGCTGGCGGGGCAGAGGCACAACTGCTCCGAGGAGCTGGTGGTGCTGTGCGTGGAGGTGGCCTTCCCCTACCGCCACATGTGGTGACGGGCACGCCATGGGGGCACTGCCCCGGGAGAGAACCGCAGCATCGGGGCTGTGCGAGCACTGGGAGGATGGCGCCGTCCCAGTCCCAGGCACTGGGAGCACTGGGAGGACGTCAACATCCCTGTCCCAGGCCATGGTTGGCCTCCAGGCTGTGCCCTGCCACCTCTGTTACCTCGAGCAATGCTAATGCTGCATCTTCCCCAGAAATAAAGATGTGGAAAAGTTGGTGTTTTGGACAACGCCCAGCTTGCCGTTACTGGGGATGGGGGGTTATTAATGGGACAGCAGTGAGGGGCTGGGGACGGGGGGAGCAGTGTGGGGACATGGGGACACTGCAGGGACTGGGGGGTGCAGTGTGGGGACTGTGGGGCACAGTGTGGGGACTGGGGGCGCCTTGTGGGGACTGGGGGGCACAGTGTGGGGACTGGGGGGGACAACACCACAAGGACCATGAAGTCACAGCCCATGGCTCTGCTTCCGCAGCCACCAGCCTGCCATTGACTGACACCACCAGGGCCACCCGGCAGGCTGTCCCCACAAAATGGGGGTTGGAAGGGGGGCTTCAGCCCCAGCCTGGCCCCCCGCCCTGCTCACTGGGTCCCAGACCCTCCCCCAGGCCCTGCCCACTGGGTTCCACTGGGTCCCAGTTGCCCCCAGTTCCTGCCCACTGGTTCCCAGTTCCCACTCACTGGGTCCCATTTACTCACAGACCCTGCTTACTGGTTCCCAGTTACCCCAGACCCCGCTCCCTGGCTCCCAGTTACCCCCCAGACCCTGCTCGCTGGTTCCCAGTTGCCCCCAGTCCCCGCTCACTGGGTCCCAGTTGCCCCTAGACCCCTCTCACTGGTTCCCAGTTCCCCCAGTCCCTTCCCACTGGTTCCCAGTCCCCCCAGCCCCCGCCCACTGGGCCCCCCCCCCAACAACGACAACTGAGCATGCGCAGAACCCATCCGCGCACGGATCCAGCCGCTCAGCACCCTCCCTCCTCCCCCTCCCACTGGCCAACCTCCCTGCCCATCAAACCCTTTCTCCCCTTCGATTGGCTACATTTGAAAACGCGGCACGCCTTGTGACTGGCGGCCAGGCGGGAGGCGGGCACTCCTTGTGTCCCCGCCCTCCCGCTCCCATTGGCGGAGGGCGGGGGACGGCGCGCGGCGATTGGCGGAGCGTTGTGGCGGGCTGGGCGCGGGTTTGAACCGCGCGGGGCCGTTGGCTCCCCTCAGTGCTGCCGCCGCCATGGAGCTCGCGGAGTCCCCGGCGCCGCTCCGGGTGCGTGGGCGCCCCCCCGGCCTCCCTCAGAGCCCCCCCGGCCCCCCTCATCCCCCCCGGGTCCCTCAGGGTGTCCCCGGGTCCCCTCAGGGTGTCCCCGGCCCCCCCCCGCGGCTCCCCGGCCCCTCACAGCCGCCCCCCCCCGGTTCCTCTGGGCTTCCCCCTTCCTGTTAGGGCCCCCCCCGCCTCGCAGCCCCCCCCCCCCCCCCCCCAAGCTCCCATTGCCCTCAGCGCCCTCTCCCCAAAATCCCCTCCCCCCCGCCCCCCGCCATTCGGAGACCCCCAAATTCCCCCCCCCCCAAGCTCCCGTCCTGTCAGTCCCATCCCCTCCCAAAATTCCGCCCCCCCCCCCAAGGCTCGGAGCACCCACACACACATTCTCCTCACATCAGGCCCCCCCCAAACTCTCCTCCTGTCAGGTGTCCCCGACTCAGCCTCCCCAAACTCCCCTCCTGTTAGAGACACCCCCCCAACTCCCCTCCCATCAGAGCCCCCCAAAACTCCCACCAAGCTTGGAGCCCCCCCCACCCCCAAATCCCCTCCCATCAGGGCTCCCCCTGCCTCAGATCCCCCCCCAAATTCCCCCTCTGGCTCAGAGCCCTCCTTTCTGTCAGGTCCCCCCAGCTCAAGGCCCCCCAAACTTCCCCTCCTGCTCCCCCCTCACCACCTCTCCCCCCCCTCAGCCCACAGATGAGAACCCCCGGCTGCCCAAGGGCGATGGCGCCAAGAAGCGGCTCTCGGTGGAGCGCATCTACCAGAAGAAAACGCAGCTGGAGCACATCCTGCTCCGGCCCGACACCTACATCGGCTCCGTGGAGACCGTGACCCAGGTACGGCGGGGCCAGGGCCACCCTCTGCGCCCTCCAAACCCGCAGCACGGAGCTAAACCAGAGGGGGCTAAACATTTCTTGTCTTTTTTTTTTCAGCAAATGTGGGTTTTTGATGAGGACGTGGGCCTGAACTGCAGAGATGTGACCTTTGTGCCTGGCTTGTACAAAATCTTTGATGAGATTCTGGGTAAGATGACTCTGTTCTTGTATTGCTGCTTGACTATCAGGGTGTTTCTGAACCTCCAGGAGGAAACAGAGTTAAACTTGAGAACTTGTCAAGTGTGCTCTTATCTAGTTGCACTGTTGACCGACTAACACAAGCTGTTTGTGGGATGATGGCATTCGTTATTCTAAACCCATTTAATTCAGTCCCAAATTCTCCTTTCTGTAGCACTTGTAGTGCTCTTCCTTTTAACTTACAAAACAGTTGCATTCCAATTTTTTTTTTTTAATTCATTCTACTGAAAATACTTCATATTTTGTCTTGATTGCTAGTCGAATATAATAAAATTTGTCTTTCTCTTCTAGTCAATGCTGCGGACAACAAGCAGAGGGATAAAAACATGTCATGCATTAAAGTTACCATTGATCCGTAAGTTCTGCTTTGTTTTTGTTCAGTGCCTTCCCAACTCAACTGTGTTTTATTTTTCTCATTCAGATACTTTTCTGATAAGTTGATGTTTATATTAGAGAGCTCTATGTTAAGGACCTGTTCAAGTTAGATCATCAAATGTAATTTACCTGTTGTAAAAGCCTTTTTCTTTGTTTTCTTGGTCTGTTACAGAGTGCTGACTTGTGAAGTGACTGCTTTTCGTTGTGTTGTTTTTTCTGTTGTGGTCACTTTCCCTTTCTCGATGTTCTTACTCTGTCATTGAGAATCACCACACAATTTTTGTGTGGTGATCCATTTCGAAGATGGTATCTGTAGACCTGAGACTGGAGGATTTTTTTGTTGTTGTTGACTTGTCCTCCCTCTGCTGGCTGCTTCTGCACTTGCTGAATAGAAATTTGTTCTTGTTGAAATGGTGGCCTTTCCATAGAGACTTTGTGTGATATTTATTTCATAGCTCAGCCATCTGCAGCCTTAAAAACACACTTTTCCATCCCTCCAGAGAGAATAACACAATCAGTGTATGGAACAATGGCAAAGGCATTCCAGTTGTTGAACACAAAGTGGAAAAGGTCTATGTGCCTGCTCTCATCTTTGGACAGCTACTAACATCCAGTAACTACGATGATGACGAAAAGAAAGTCACAGGTAGGGAGGAGTCCACGGTATATGCTAATATTTTTGAGCAGCCTGATTGATTCCAGTTTGTGAACTGAAGTACCAGTGTGAGTGAGCAGGGGAGCTACCGGGTTTCAAGACTTCTCGTTTTCAGTAAAGGTACAACCAACTGGTCCCTTGCTGTTTTCCCTAAGAAAATAAAATGAAAAAGGGGGCAGGTCCTGATGCAACATGAAAATAGATAAGACCATCAGAGAGAAGTCTCCTTCCTATATTTTACAGTAATAAGGGCACAAACATGGACAACAAGAAAAATTCCCTTTGAAAATTCCCTTTAATCCCAATTAAATACAGGTTTATAGTGACATTCTGGGTTTGTAGGATGATGATGATGTTCATGGGAAGTCTGCTTGTGCTGAAGTAACTCAGCTCTTGTTAGTCTGGAGTTCTTCCAGATGGTTTTGAACAAAGGGAACAACACGAGCCTGTTTTCTTCCTAATTCCAGGTGGGCGAAATGGTTATGGAGCCAAACTGTGCAACATATTTAGCACAAAATTTACTGTGGAAACTGCATGTCGCGAATACAAAAAGTTATTCAAGCAGGTATGGACGCTTCTCAGTTCAGTACGGTTATACCCGAGTTTTTCCAGATAAGTCTCTTGAGCTTTTATTCCAAAAATCTAGGTGGTGTTTACATTCAGTGCACCACAAGAAGAATAAATTTGGCCCATAGCTACTCCACCAGCAATTATACTTCAAACAGATAATGAAAAGATTGCGCACAATCAGAATCTAATCTTTAACCAGCATTGGTTTTATTATTATTATTTGAAAGAATCTAAAATTCTTCTTTCAGTTTGCTGCTTGTAAAAATGAAGCTAGCTACTTGTGTTTGTTAGACCTTCAACTCATAAAACCTTCTTTTCCTCAGACCTGGACAGACAACATGGGAAAGGCTGGTGAAATGAAACTGAAGTATTTTGATGGAGAAGATTACACGTGTGTCACTTTCCAACCTGATCTGTCAAAATTCAAAATGACGATTCTTGATAAAGACATTGTAGCGCTAATGTCCCGAAGAGCGTATGATATTGCTGGATCCACGAAAGACGTCAAAGTTTTCCTAAATGGAAAGAGGCTGCCTGTAAGTGAGCATCTAAGTGAAACAGTAATGTCTGTATTTCTCATGCCTTTGAAAGAGTGAGATTTTGCTGAAGCAATTTACACCATTACACACAGTGAAGTGAAAACTTGCATGAGTGATTTTTCTGCCTGCTTTTCAGGAGGACATGAAATAGTAGCAGTAAGTACTTATAGGAGCTGTTACAAATGAGTTCTCTGCTTTCATCTGTATGCAGGTCAAAGGATTCCGCAGTTATGTAGACCTCTATCTGAAGGACAAAGTAGATGAAACGGGTAATGCACTTAAGGTTATCCATGAGGAAGTAAATTCTCGGTGGGAAGTGTGTTTGACTTTAAGTGAAAAAGGCTTCCAGCAAGTCAGCTTTGTCAACAGTATTGCCACCACAAAGGTAACTCTTGCTTATTTAGTCAAGTTAATGTCATATTCTTCATCACTGGTATTCTTAGCTGTTTTCAAATGTACGTTTGTTAGTGAAAAACACTTAATTGCTTAATGTGCGAAGACCACGCTTAACGTTTTAAATAGACATGCATGTATTGTTTTCAGTGGAATCACTTCAAGGTCCCATTTTCCCTTAGGGTGGCAGGCATGTTGATTATGTAGCTGACCAGATTGTGAATAAACTCATTGAAGTTGTGAAAAAGAAGAACAAAAACGGAGTTGGAGTGAAGCCATTTCAGGTACAGTGTTGGAATTTTCCCAGTGGAAAGCAAAACCCTAGTGTTGTTGCACATTGTGGTTAGATCAATGTGTTACTACATTGCTAATATACATTTCCATTGTAAAGATGATATATAGCTAACTACAGATTACAGAAGCCTTATATAGTCCAGTTCAAGCCAACTAATGATATTCTCTGTTGAGCTGAAGTATTTTGTAATCAGAATCCTGTTAAGTCAGTGTGAATGCACTAAAACTTGGTATCTGTTAGATGACATCCCAAATCATATAGCGTTGCTTGTGAATGTCCATTATCTGTCCTAAATTGTGTCAAAAGACATCTAGGAAAATTCAAAAACACAGGGATAATTGAATTTGTTCTCCTCACTGCATGATTCTGACAGGCGAATGTCAGACGACGCTGCTGTTACAGGGAGATGAACCTGTGTCATTTGTACTGCTTGTCTTATTTAACTACAGGTGAAGAACCACATGTGGATATTTGTGAATGCCTTGATTGAAAACCCAACCTTTGACTCTCAGACTAAGGAGAACATGACTCTGCAGGCAAAGAGCTTTGGCTCAACATGTAAACTGAGTGAGAAATTTATCAAGGGTGTAAGTATTGGTATACACAGATAATCCAGGTGCCCGTAAAACTGCATCTTCTGTTTAATGTGGCAAATAGCTATAAAGTTATGGCATGAATTAAAGTACGTAACTTAAATTCTGACGTGGTTAAAGTTTTTCCCACAGTTGATTTTTTTTTTTTTTTTTTTTTTTTGGTATTGCAGGCAGTTGGCTGTGGCATTGTTGAAAGTATCCTAAACTGGGTAAAATTTAAAGCTCAGACCCAGCTGAATAAGAAATGTTCAGCTGTGAAACACACGAAGATTAAGGGCGTTCCTAAGCTGGATGATGCCAATGATGCTGGTAAGTGTTTTATATCCTTTGTAGCCAGTTCACTCAGAAACAGTTAACATTTGTTAGTTAGACAAATGAAACAACTGTCTCGTAAAGACAATGAGAAAATCTCTAATTATAGTTTACCCTCATTTTGTGGTCAGTCCTACATGCAGTGCAACAAAACCTGTATGTTTTAGAAGATGTATATTCTCATGCAATTTGTGGGCGTACAAGCCTTGATTTCATTTCTTAATTGGAAAATTGACTTGATTTTTTTTTTTTTCCAGGCAGCAAGAATTCTATAGATTGTACACTCATTCTGACTGAAGGAGACTCAGCCAAAACACTGGCTGTCTCTGGTCTAGGAGTGGTTGGTAGAGACAAATATGGAGTATTTCCCCTTCGTGGGAAAATACTCAACGTCAGAGAAGCTTCTCATAAGCAGGTTAGTGGGAAAATCTTTATGTGCTGGAAGATGTGCTATGCTTCATGTAATACGGTGTGTTTTAACTGAGTCACTACAGCTGAACACCTGGAACACTCATTTGTAGCAGGTAGTCTATTAAAAGTATGAGTCTAGTCTCACCTTCAGCCTGCCTTGCTGATTAAGCAGGAATATTGAGTATTTGTTTTGTGGTCTAGGAAATGTTTAGAATAATCTAGAAAAACTTAAGCATTAAGATTTCAGTTTAGAAATAATAAAACTTTCTAAATAGGAAAAAAGCTGGAAGGGCAGAGGACAGTCAGAAGTATAGATGCTGGATAATCTTACTGTTTTGAGCTATAGTTTGTCTGAAAGAAAAGGTTTTATTCTGTGTGATCTCTTCCAGATTATGGAAAATGCTGAAATCAACAACATCATCAAGATTGTGGGTTTACAGTATAAAAAGAACTATGAAGATCAAGAATCTTTAAAGACTCTTCGCTATGGAAAGATTATGATTATGACAGATCAGGTTAGGTTCACCAAAATTCAAAATTGGGGGAGGGGGAAGAAAAAGCACTAAAATATAGAGGAAAGAAGGAAGATGCTACCTTTCTCCCACTGCCACTGTTGTACCTAATTCTCTACATTCATCCCTCTTTATCGTTCTTTGTTTCAGTGGGTCATAATGTGTTATAAGATACAGAACAGATAAAGTAGAGGTAGAGTAGCATCACCAAATTGCTAAATATTGTCTCTCCAGTCTGCTGATACAAGGTCCTTGACAAGTCCTTGATACACTTTTTCACAACAATTGTGCAATTGTGCTTTTTTTTTTTAACTTTATCCTAACTGAGTAGTTAAACAGTGCATGGTCACATCTTTGAAAGTGAAAGTTAATAGGGTTAACTAACTTTACCTATAAGATCATCTTCTATTAGTCTAACAACTGACATTTCTGTCGTGTCCTTGATTAAAGTGACTTTTTTTAAAAAACAAAACAGGATCAAGATGGATCTCATATCAAAGGTTTGCTGATTAACTTCATCCATCACAACTGGCCTTCTCTTCTAAGACACAACTTCTTGGAGGAATTTATTACTCCCATCATAAAGGTAAGGGTTGACTAGATAGTAAGGTGAGTAGGAATTCATTGGTCTACATCTGCCTCGCATTCCACAGTTAACCTATATAAATTCATTATAGGCCTCTAAAAACAAAGAAGAAATTGCATTCTACAGCATTCCGGAGTTTGAGGAATGGAAAAACAGTACACAGAACTACAATTCCTGGAAAATCAAGTACTACAAAGGTTTGTAGAAAACATCATGTGGTGAAGTCAAATGAACTGACATGATTTGATTTAGTTAGCCCTGCTTTTGCAGGAAGGGTTTGGACTAGGTAATCTCCAAAGGCCTCTTCCCTCCTAAACCATTTTGATTTACAAATGGATGTGGTCTAGGATCTAAAAGTAAGCAAGTCGTAACCTCTAGATGGATGAAATCTCAAAATCATAGTGCAGCTACACTATTGTAGATATATGTTCCCTGCATCCTTTTAGGTGAGCATGCTTAGCTTTGATGTTTTTTGTTTTCCCCAGCACAGTCCTTGTGTGCTGATAACGCTGTAAGCTAAGTGCTTACTCCAGAACTACTCTATACTGATAAGCAAGTTGCCAACTGCAGAACAATGGCTGGGTAATGAGAAATCATTTCCAATTTGTAGTTATTAATTTCAGACATCAGAAGATCCAGACAGTCTCTAAAAGTGCAACATAAAACTGCTCGATTGTCTTTAATTCTTATGCTTTGTGTTACCTTACATCCCGTTTAAAGTAATTTCAATTTTAAGTACGACTATCTTCATGCTGTATTTATATGGCTCATCACAAGAATTAGACGTAGCAATGCCTTTCTTTGAACTGCAACTTAATATAAGCAAGAAATTAGTAGGATTAACTAGTATTGACTCTGCAGGTTTGGGTACCAGCACGTCAAAGGAAGCTAAGGAATACTTTGCCGATATGGCTAAACATCGAATTGGCTTCAAATATTCTGGTCCTGAAGATGATGCTGCGATCACCCTGGTAACTTACACTTGATTTAATTGTTGACTTACTACCTTTGGTATTCTTCTGCTTAAAGTGCTGTGTGTTTTCTCTTAAAATGCTCTCAGAGGCCTTTGGGCTGGGGATGATCTCTTTGTTACCAAGGCTACAGCTTTAGTCTAACCTGTAGAAGCAAGCCTGTCCACAGACCTCAGGCCAAGAGCACTCTTTCAATGATGGTTTTTAAATATAGCTCAGAACAAACTAATCACTACAAACCAATTGACATTTTCAGACACAATAATGAGTATTCCTTTAACATCTTTCTGCATGTTCTGCTGCAGTTTTCTCCAAGCTAGACCTTCCCTTTCTCCCTGAGATTTTTTTCTTGTAAAATGGTTCACTGGTGGATTAAAACAGTCCTTGCTTTTGTGAGCTCCTTCACCTTCAGTAGACATTGACTCTTAAGCATTCTGAGCTATTAGACGATGCCAAAAACTAAGCTTTTTTTCCCTCAAAAATATTAATAGGGAAAACGACTTTTAGTTTTCTATTATTTTGTTAAAACTTCATAAAGCTAAGCTTAGCTACTGTGTCTCACATCAGTGGAAATGATATTCTTAATACAGTTAACTTCAAGAATCTGGTATTGCATTTTTAGGCTACAAAGTCAGCCTGTTTACCATGTTCTTTCTCCTGGTTAAACTCTTACTGTATACTTTCCTTTTCCTAAGTGTTCCAATAGGGTACACCAGAGAATGTCCTAAAACTGAGCTTTTTTTTTTTTCATTTTGCTACATGTAGGCCTTTAGTAAGAAGAAAGTAGAAGAGCGAAAGGAGTGGCTGACTAATTTCATGGAGGATAGAAGACAACGGAAGCTCCATGGCCTGCCAGAGGTAAAAGGTTTACGCATACAAAGGAATTTGATTTCCTTTCTCTCCCTGGGGCTGTTCTCGGTTTCATTACAACATGCTAGAGCTGTACACAGCTTTGAGTCAGTCACTGGGTTATGGGACAGTTAGTTATACTGCTTCAGGATCTTGCAGATCAGCTTCTTTTTTTGCATCTCATTAGTATAGCCCGGGTCAGTGGTCCAACAACTTGTTTCTTTTTTTTTTTTTTTAATTTTTCAAATTACTTTATCTATGAGGAAATGATGACTTGAGCAGGACTGTACGAAGACTTTCTCAGTAAAACAGGCCTGCTTAATGGAAAGCATTGTTTTATTTTTTCATGCTGAGAATGTCATCACTTAAGCTGTGTTTAGCTAGTTGTACAAGGAGCTTCCATTTTAATGAAACTAGCCAAGTATGAGCTAAGAAACATGTTAGACCTTGTTAAAATTAAGGCAGTCTTGCATCTGTTTTCCTTAGGAATACCTGTATGGGAAAGATACTAATTACTTGACATACAACGACTTCATCAACAAGGAGTTAGTCCTGTTCTCAAACTCGGATAATGAAAGATCAATCCCATCACTGGTTGATGGTAAGTAATTTCAAGGTAGTGGTTCTGTATAGTATATTTCCCCCAGTTTAACGAATGACGTTTTTTGTCATATTATCAGAATCAGGGTAACCCACTGAGTTTTCTGGGTTGGTGTTCTAAACTCAAGTTCCCGCTGCCCAAGTTTTTTAATCTTTTGGATTAAATATCTTGTCCATTCTGTAGTATGTTGTCTCAAAAAATTAACTCTTGTGCAGAATGTTTAGGTCTATAAGTAATTATTAGTTTCTACAGAGTGGAAGCAAAGCGAAATGTCTGTTCTAAACACAAGGTCTTTTTCTGTACAGGTTTGAAGCCAGGTCAAAGGAAAGTTCTGTTCACGTGTTTCAAAAGAAACGATAAGCGGGAGGTGAAGGTTGCTCAGCTGGCTGGTTCTGTAGCTGAGATGTCCTCATACCATCATGGTGAAGTAAGAAAGTGTACTCATTGTGCAAAATGCTTTAAAAAAAAAATAAATAAGGCAAAAAAGAGCCCTTGTTCCACTTGACGGTTAACATGCCTCTACTGCGGAATTAGATCTTTGAGTATAAACACCAGAGTAAAGTGTCCGTATATCATATATCAGTTGGTCTGCTTTTAATTCTTCAATTATTAATTTAATGAGATAGGCAGACTGACCAATCTTACCTATACCTTATGGGAGTATGTTTCATTCAAGAAAGCGGAACAAGAAAAACCTGCTTTACTTGCAGTAGGTTTAGGAAGATGTTAAATAAAGCCTTTACCATGGTAAGGAGAAGTTAAAGACTAAAACAAGCTTCCTTTAGGAATCTCATAGAACCTTTCATCAGAGGTTCCAAGTCCAGGCAGGTAGCAGTATGCTGCAGGTCATTGGAATGTATTTATCCAGACTTAGATGGTCTTGGGAGTCAATGGTTGGTAGAATTAAATGACAAACACATTACTGTAGCCTCTTTAAGGCTGGCTTTTCCAAGGTTACCTAATACTTTTTACAAGGAGTAGAAACTGTCCGCTGCAGCAGGTACACTTGTCTTGGCCAGGAAGAAACGCAGGAGTTCTTGAAAAAGACATGGGAATATATGAGTAGAGGTTACTGTATTGACTAAAAGCTGTTCAGGAGCTTTGCTCTTTCTGTCAGTTGCTGCTATTTTACGTAGTAATAACCAAGTGTGTTTTCAGTGAGAATTTCATTTATTATTCAGTAGCCAAATTTATCTCCTATATCAGTTCTGTTCTTGGAGTAAATCTTCCCTTTAATTTTGTCCTTTCAGGGAAGATTTCTGCAATTTTTAACTGTGACCCTTTATTGCAGGCATCACTGATGATGACTATTATTAACTTAGCTCAGAACTTTGTGGGCAGTAACAACCTCAACTTGCTGCAGCCCATTGGTCAGTTTGGCACAAGGCTGCATGGTGGGAAAGACTCTGCAAGCCCTCGATACATCTTCACAATGCTCAGGTCAGCACTAAAATTTTCTTACTGTCTTAAACATCTTTATCATGTTACAGGACTCCATTTAACATTGCTTAAAATGAAATATGAATTAATGTTTTGCCTTTAAATCTCTAAAACTTGGACCACTTGAATATGAAAGAGTCACAACAAATTTGTGACTTGGATTCTAGATTGGGAGGGGCAAGCTATAGTATTTTATAGTACAGTGCAACATCTGACTTACATAAAGTACAAACTTTGGGGGCCCAACGTATTCAGTGGAACCAGCAGACACTGCTGAGATTGCTTAAGATGTATCTGTGCATCGAGTGTTACTCTAGAAACCTAGTTTCCTAACAGACACTGAGGCTGCATGGATAAGTCAGTTGATATGAATAACCCTTAATTATTTGTTTCCTCTAATTTCTGAGGGTGGTTCTTGTGTAACAAGAATTTGGGCTGAATTCTCTTCTCCATTCTAGCCCACTAGCACGGTTGCTGTTCCCACCAATGGATGACAATGTCCTGAAGTTCTTATATGATGACAATCAACGTGTGGAGCCAGAGTGGTACATCCCTATTATTCCAATGGTGCTGATAAATGGGGCAGAAGGGATTGGTACTGGCTGGTCCTGCAAGATCCCCAACTTTGATATCAGGGAAACTGTGAATAATATCCGCCGTCTGATGGATGGAGAAGAGCCATTGCCAATGGTAACGTATTTCAACCATGTCTTGCTCATTAATTTATTCAGCACATGTTGAAGCATTTGATGCTTCTGTTTTTAAGGATTTGCAAGGACACAAAGCTGAATCCAATGTTCTTTTCTGCTTAGCTTCCTAGTTACAAGAACTTCAAAGGCACAATAGATGAGCTGGGACCTAATCAGTATGTGATAAGTGGTGAAGTGTCTATCCTTGATTCTACAACCATTGAGATCACTGAGCTGCCTGTCAGAACATGGACGCAGGTAATAAATGCTGAATTTGCCTTAGGAATATATATTTTGACCTGTAAAGCAAAAAATGGTGATTTGTAAGGTTTTTTTGGAGCTCTCAATCTCCAAGGAAAACATGGGTGGTCTGACTTGAATTCTTTTCTCAGACTTATAAAGAACAAGTTCTGGAGCCAATGCTGAATGGGACTGAGAAGACGCCCCCTCTAATCACAGACTACAAAGAATATCACACAGACACAACAGTGAAGTTTGTAGTGAAGATGAGTGAAGAAAAACTAGCTGAAGCCGAAGCAGTGGGTTTGCATAAAGTCTTCAAACTCCAAACAAATTTAACGTGCAACTCCATGGTATGTAATAGACTGCTGAAGAGAGTTCTCGTTTCAGGTCAAAGACAACATGTACAGCTGCCTTTACTGCTTCTAATGAGAACATGCTTTCAGTAACCTATTCACTTTGATTTTTCTCCTACTACTGGTTTTAAATCAGCTTTCTAAATATACCTTTAAAGGGCCCACTACCAAGCCTGTCTCTTGACCTAAGATGGCGTGGTTTTGTCTGCAAGAGTCAAAGTGATCTGAAATCACTAGGTCCACAGAGACCTCTGTTGTGACAAGGACACTGCCACTGAACGTCTGGACTTGGACAGTGTTTGCAGCTTGGTGGAAGGTGTTTATCCAACAGATAGCTTTAAGATTCAAGTAACTTTTGCCCACTATGTGTTTCTTTTAAGAAATTCAAAATTCTAAAATTGTCTCTGCTGTGTTCAAAAGCTGAAGTAATTTCTGAAATGACACTAAGGCTTTATAATTGCTTAGTAAGTCCATTGTGCTATCACATCTGGGTTATAGATGATTTTCAGTTGCTTTGAAAATCAGTTTTATGATCATAACACCTTTGTTCTTTCATCTAGGTTCTTTTTGACCACGTTGGCTTTCTCAAGAAGTACGAGTCTCCCCAGGATATTCTTAAAGAGTTCTTTGAACTGAGGCTCCGATACTATGGTTTGAGAAAAGAATGGCTTATTGGAATGCTAAGTGCCGAGTCTGCAAAACTGAGCAACCAGGCTCGTTTCATCCTGGAGAAAATAGATGGAAAAATTGTGATTGGTATGCATTGCTCTTGGTTCTTTGGTTTAGGAAGCTGGTAGAAGAGCTAGGTGCTCCCTTGAGTTCTGTCAGCACCCTCTCAGCCCCAGCCTGGCTCTTCACAAAACACACCACAGCTTATCTTTCTGTTCCAGTAACATGTAAGAGGAAAATGCTTGGCAGAGGTCCTTCATCTATAGGGCATTTATGTACATGTTAATTAAAGTGGGGTGCTCATGCAGCTTTCCTACTGTGTGTTTGACGCTATTTTGAAAGGAGAAATATTTTTTTTAGTACTTTAGCAAATACTCCTATCTGTTTCTGGCTCGGTAGGAACAAGAGTTAAGTACTAGTAGGGTTAGAAAGGGTTGTCTGTCTGTCTGGGTGTTCTGTTCAAATGCATACTTGAGAGCCCATATCTTTTCTGTGTTATCTTTGAACCTCTGCAAAATATTCTGAATCATGTTTGGTCGATTGGGGTTTCAAAGTTAGAAAAGACACTTTAGCTAGCAGCATCTGAGAATCATGAGCTAGAAAAGAAACAGATCTTTGTTTCCAGCATTCAAACTTTTCAATCAACTTTTCCACCTCAGTCTAAAAGGCAGTCTGTATTTCACTTGCATTTATGGAGGACGCAGCTAGACAAAGTGTCATAAGATGCTTTGTGGTTTGTGTCTGAAGGCAGCCCAATGATCCCAACAGTCTGTGTCTGTTTGACTTGACTGAGGAGGAAAAATAATTCCCTTGAAATGCATTTTCTTGGCTTTTTGTAATAAGCAGTTCCAAGGCTGACAGAGCTGGTTTCATTTGTGTTTGTGTCTCATGGTTGATTGCTTGTGATACATTAAAGAGCAAAAAATTCCAGCTGAAGCATTTCCATTGGCTGGAACATTTATAGAATAAATTTCCCAGGTGATGTCTAATGAGGTGCAAGCTCTACCGAAGCCTTGGAGTCATATCAGGTTTTTTTCCTCCACCTGCCTGCCTATTATCATAAAAGCATTCTGATACCATCACACTTTGTTTTTTTTGAAATTCAAAAACTAAGGGCTAGGGAAATGCATGTATGGAAATGAAGGAGAAAATATTTAAAGTGCTCTGGCAGGTGTTCCTGACAAGTACAGGAGCAATGCCGAGCTAACAAATCACCTGCTAAGTAGGAACTTTTTTGATGTTATTTTAGGCTCTACCACGTCCCACCTCTTGATGAGGAAAGGCTATTTTAGATCCCTATAAGAGGCTGAGCTGTTACAACCATAGGATCCAAAACTTTTAAAGCTCCTCTGGCTTTCCTACCAGTGATTTGTAGTGGTTGCTAACTGACAATTCTGAAATGTCTGTTTATAGAAAACAAACCCAAGAAAGAGTTGATTCAAGTTCTTATCCAAAGAGGCTATGAATCTGATCCGGTGAAGGCTTGGAAGGAATTGCAAAACAAGGTAATACATCTTTCATCCTCTAAAGTGATCAGAGATGGGGGACAGTCCAGAAGACTCAGAATTCATAGGAAGAAGGTTGAGTTGTGGTAGCAGCTGAGGCTTTCAGAAGCTATAACTTCACCTGTATCCATTTCTGAATTGTCCTAGAAGAGTCTAGTGCACCATAAGCACATAGAGCACCTGTGATTCAATGAGATTTAATCAGTAGTCCTACCATTGTACGTAGCTATATTTGTTGCCAATGCTTTTTTTCACATTCAGGAGGAGGAAGAAGAAGAAGAAGAGGATGAGAGCAACAAAGAATCAGCTGCAGCTACCGGACCAGATTTCAACTATCTACTGAACATGCCCCTCTGGTATTTGACTAAAGAGAAGAAAGATGAGCTCTGTAAGCAGAGAGATAACAAAGTACGTTCCTTCCTTTTCTTATAAAAGCATGGTATTATATTTTTATGGTGGATTAAACTATGTGACTCATTCTCAACTGTGGTTCACTTTAGGAAAAGGAGCTGGAAAACCTGAAGTGCAAGAGTCCCTGTGACCTGTGGAAAGAAGACCTTGCTGCCTTCGTTGAAGAACTTGATGTATGCCAATGTTCAGTGTAGTCTTATCAGCAACTTCAGTGTTATCCTGCAAAGGCTATGTTTTGTTTTTATTTTCAGTAGTATGTTTGTTCTGTATTCTGATGGTTGTATTGTTTTATGCTCAATTCTGCAGGCAGTAGAAGCCAAGCAAATGCAGGATGAGATGGCAGGCATAGCTGGCAAACCTTTAAAGGTAAAAGGAGGGAAAACAAAAGTGAAGAAGGCACAGCTGCCAGAAGTAATGCCATCAGCTCATGGCATAAGGGTTGTTCCTCGGGTAACTGCAGAAATGAAGGCGGATGCAGAGAAGAGAGCTAAAAAGAAAGTAAAGGTAAAAAGTTCCAAATGCTTGATCTCTTATGACATCCTCTTCAATACAGAAGGCAGTCCTAAAGAAATACAAGTTCTTTTTGGTTGAACTTGTCCTAACGAAGCAGTCATTGTCTGCTTTCTGGGAGAGGAACAGAATTTTAGGATATGGGACACGCTGTAAACGGATGTTTCTCAGTCTAAAGGAGAGCAGACTCACTAACATCAGGAGATGGCTTAAAGGGAGATCTCTTGGTAACAGCATATATTGCTCTCAGATGGGCTGCAGAGGTGGCTTAGAAATGAAGAAGCAGATACAAGTAAGGCTGTTCTAGGTGTGTTGGGGATTTTATAAATCCTTTAGCAGGCAGGAAATACGGCTAGTAATTCTCTACTCTAGAACAGCCTTTGCATTTCTCATAATGCTTTCAGCCACTTCATGCCATTGTTCTCGTTATCATGGAGATGAAGATTTAATTCTTTTACAGGGCTACTTGAAATTATGCCATTTGGCCATTTGCAGCCTAGAAAATGAAAATATCCCCACACCTGTTTTGACCTGTAAGCCAGACACATTGCTCCTTTCCTACAGATGGTTCCATCCAACCTTTTTTTTCCGATTAATTTGCCTTGTTGATTTAACCCACCCTGTTTAAAATCTGCATCCTCGATACACCCTAGAGCCTCGTGGGCTGTCAGCACACAAAGGCGGTACCAAAGCACACTCAGGTGTGGGGACAAAGTTCCTGTTTTTGTTAATGTTGGATTTTGTGTTTTCAGTCACTTGATTCGGGGTTTGTGTCTGATTTTGGCCGTAATCTGTTTTACACACAGTTCGTTTCACAAACTCAAGATTTCTTGCACTGCTAACTTTTGTACATCTAAAATAAGCTGTTCCCTTTCTGCATTGCTCTCTACACCTCTTCAAATTGTGGGAGTTAACTCACTACCTATTTGATATCTGCTTTTATCTTCAGAGTGAAAAGAATGAATTAGATGAAAATCCAGAAGGAAACTCATCAGGGGATAAGGAGTCTTCAAGCCTTAAGCAAAGAGTAGCGCAGAAGCGTAATGTTGTTCAAGGTAAATACTTTTTTTGTGTTATTCCATCAATGGAAAGTGAGGGGAAAGTTTGTCAGTTTGGTTATCTGACCTCTTCCTGAAGTGGTGAGTGACATCTAGGACTGGTATGTTTGGAAAAACTAGGTGAGAAACAAAGTGATTCTGGATAACAGTCAAGCTGGTGACATGATTATTGGTTTTCTTTGACATTTAAGCTAGAATCCTCTGAGTTTATTGATATATTTCTAAGTTGAGCTTGAGCTACTGATCCTGAAGCACATATGGAGGTCTGCTGGTTCATCCTGCTTCCTGATATTTTTCAGGTACCAAGAGACAGGCCACTCTGCCATTTAAGCCAGTAAAGAAAACGAAGAAAAGAAACCCTTGGTCTGACTCAGGGTCTGATTCAGAGTCTGATGATTTCGAAGTGGTTCCTCAAAGAGAGAGAGTGGTTCGCCAAGCAGCAGGTGAGTGGAGATACAAATGCAGAAGAGGAGCAGTCTGTGGAGGAGAAAATTGAACAGACTGTTTAGAGAGCTCCCAGACTCTGAGATCTCAGCCAAAAGTCATTTTTAAAGGCTTATTTTACTCCATGTAACAACAAAGTACTTCTACTATTTGAGCAGATTTTCACAATGATATTATTTCAAGGAAAAGCAGAAGTGGACAAGTAGAGAAAATCAGGTTATTGATTTTAATTATGCAACTGTCTTAGCAAATCAAACGTGCTGTTGGTAAGTGTGCTCAGAACACACTTGCAGCTTGGAGTCTTCTCACTGTCAGTCTCAATATCCGCTTGTTTTTATTTGCATCTCTATTTTTAATAACTGCATCTAAAATATTGGAAAGGGAACCAAGCTGAATATTACCAACTGTGTAAAATGATACATCTGTGTTATTTCATCAGCCAAAATCAAGCCTATGATCTCTTCGGACTCGGATGAAAATTTCATCAGCTCAGATGAGGAGCCTGAATTTCAGAGGCACAGTGAAGGCAGCAGTGAATCAGATACGAACTCAAAAGAGAAACCTGCTCCCAAGCCCCGAGCTGCCCCAAAGTGAGTATTTCTCCACGTAATTGCTGACAATTAGTTGTGCTTGTGGTATTAATGTTACATAGTAATAGTTTTTTCTTCAATGCACCTGTTTAGTGCATCATAAGTTAAAAAATACTTGGGGTTTTGTATTCTAGGGAAACCAGTGAAAAAACAGCTAAAGCTCCCAAGCAAAAGTCAGTAAAAGGTGATATCCCTGGTGAGTACAAACCCTTCTAAGCCTTGCTGATTTTCCTAAAACCTTATGAGAGTACCCTGGATGCTCCAACCAGTGCTTAATGCTGACAAAGGCAGATGTTAGTCACGTTATGCAAAGAACTTTGATGCTGGGGTGCAAGCCCATTTTACTGGACAAGGCTTTTTGTCTGGTTCTGACTTGAATTTGTGATTAATCCAGTTTTAATAGTTGTTACAAAGTTGCACACAGTAATTCTGCTCTAATGTTTCAGCCAGACAGAATAGATAATTTAACTGTTTCAGGCTTGCTTTCTTCTTTCTCTATTCAGTCAAAGTCCAAGATGTTGCTGATGAGAATGTGAGTCAAGCTCCTGCAGGTCCTTCTGTCTCCATACCTCACAGTAAGGCTGTACCTAAAAAACCTGCTGCAGCTAAGAAGGCCAGTGCTGCTAAGGGTAAGGAGAAGTTGAGTCTTTCAGAGCTACGTAATCATGTAAAGGTATTTTTCAGATAGCTCTTATTCCTGTGAGAAACAACTCTGAGTGGTATCTCGAAGTGTTTAGAGGACTGAATAGCTTGAGTTTTAATTTCAGAGAAGATCTGAGGTTTGTGGTGAAGGCTGCCTAATTGTTGTCACTTCTAAAGAAGCTTGTTTCCAAACATGACGTGTTATAGTTTATCTCGGACATGCTTGAAAGGAGTAAGCTCTAGTTTGGGAACAGGAAAAGTAAATGCTTCCTCTAGTGCTACGTAATACTCAGCAGAAATAATCTGAGTGGAATTTGCCCTGCCATCAACATTCTCTATGTCTTTTAGGGAAAAAAGCTACCTGGCAGCTCGCTTTCCAGGAAGAAGAAAAGCTTCTTTGGGGTAGCTTGGTCTGTTTACTGCTGGTTCAGACTTCAGTCAAGGGCATTTGAGTCAGGTTTTGTAAACTCAGACACACAGAGTCTTTGACAGACTTCGAAAGCTGTTTTGCATATTCCGTTACTCACTGGTTTTGATCCCAGCAGTAAAGCAGTGCCTTACTTCACAGCTGCTTTTTCCACTTCCGATTTCAGAGAAAGCCTGTTGTCATTCAGCAGTGGCTTGCTCACTTCATCTTAGCTTGGAGACACGCTTCAAGATGCTGTTAAAAATGTCAAAACAAGGATAAGAAAGAACTCAACAAATAACTGTTTAGTGTAGATGGTACAGTCCTTCCCTGTGCCAAAGTGTTGAAGGCATAAGACTGGCTACACAGCCGTGAGGCTTCAGAATTTGCAGGTCCAAAATGGTCTGTATATTGCATTGGGTACATTTTAATGTGATCCTCTAAATGTAGAGGAGCTAAGGAAGGAGATAAACAACCTCATTTCTCATAATCTTGGTAAATAGCTGTCTTTCTAGAAAATGATGCTTCAAAATGAGATGACCTGCGTGCTGACCTTGCAGCACAGTGCAGAGCCGTATTCGCTTAGGAAGGAAGATGTGTGGAAGAGAAGCAGCAAAACAAAAGTTTAAATGCAGAATTCTGTTTCAGATAACCAGCCGTCCATCATGGATATCCTAGCCAAGAAAAAGGCTGTGCCAAAATCCAGCAAGACAGCAGTGAAGGAGGAGCCTCTGGATTCGGATGCTAGAGCAGCGGACGCCAAGAAGCCTGGTCCGACCAAGGGGCGGAAAGTTACCAAAAGGCAGCCGAGTTCCTCAGATTCAGATTCAGATTTTGGTGTGAAGCCTTCCAAATCAGTTGCAGCAAAGGTTTGTATTCTACCACAAGTTAGTGCCAAGGGGGGGTACAAGAGTCTGGTGTCAGTTATTCTGGCAGAAAAATTATGGTGGAAGTAAAACCTCCAGTGCAACACCCCTTTTCATTACTGGATGGGGGGGGGAGATGGGTAAGAAAGGGAAGGAAGTCAGGCAGAAATACTCATCCCAGATTGTTGGTTTGATCTCATCAGGCTGAACAACAGCCCTACCTGTGACACGGAGGTGTGTTTTATGCTAATTGGATGTTAACCTGTTTATGCTCAGGTTCATGATTCACTTCTCAACTATGCTTTCCCTCCAGAAACCCAAGCAGGAAGACAGTGACAGTTTTACTGCTGAACTAACTGCTCGCGCAGACAGTCCCACAGAAGCCGCACCCCGTGCCAGGCCAGGACGTCTCAAGAAGCCTGTCCAATACTTGGAGTCATCTGATGACGACATCTTTTGAATTTTTATGAAGTTTTTATACTATTGATCTACGAAGTTTCTTTCAGCAGAGCCCTTAACAAGCTCTCACCGAAGAACATCTCAGACTAGGAAGTCTTTTTCAATGAATTTAAGCTTGTCTAAAAATGTTTAATACAAGTGAATACAGATCTATTTTTTTTATTTTTTTTTTAAATTCAGACTTGTTTAAATAGGAACACCCACCCTTTCTCACAGTGATGTGCCCAGCCAGTGCTGATGTGCTTCCCTTTTACCCATTAGCTAGCTGGAAGGTCCGGGAGAAATCTTTTGACTCTTTGTGGTCATTTTAATATCAAGGCAGATGTTTATATATTTCAAGTCCTGTCAATTACGCTTGCCTAGATTATTCTCTATCCTAATTATATATCATCTTTAGATATCTTAAAAACTAACATGAAAACTTTTAACTTCACTAACACAGAGACTTAGCTGTGAGGTGCAGGTATATAGAACTCCAAGCTAGTGTTTTTCTTAGTCTTTTATGTCTGTGCAAGCCCCTGTTGCTCAACTTCTGCCATGTTGAGTTTTAGCTTTTGCTTTTTTTTCACTTCAGATTTGGTAACGGAGGTTTGTGCAGACTTGCCTCCACACTGTGCTCAGTGTTGGCAGTTTTATCTTCTGCCCCGCTGCCAAAAACCCTTCGTTCAGCTAGTTCAGCCCAGAGGTCATCCTTAGGTAAGAGGCGCTGGTGCCTGCCAATGTCTTGTGCCATTAGCCGGGTGTCTCTTGAGGTGCCAGCTGTTGGCGAGGAGGGGAGCTCAGCAGCAGCTGGAGAGACAACTCTTTGTCATCCTGAAGGCAAGCAGGCTGGTTATTCCAACGTACACATTGCAAAGCAGCAAGTTCCCCTGCCCTGGGCTCCTCTGCTGCTGTATTTGGCACTACAACAGGCTGTGGTGCAGAACGGGTGCTCCACAGCGGGAACCTTCTCCTGCCACCTTCCAGGGCACAGAGGGCTTCCCCTGAGCACCTACAAGTGCAGTCCCCTGCCTGGTGGAGCCCCTCTGTCACCTCCCTGCCCTTGGGTGTGGAAGGTGTCCAGCACTTGTCTTCCTCAGCAGAATCTGGGGGCGAATCATCTTTCTCATCCCCTCGGCTCTGTATTTCAGGGGTGTAGAGTTCATCGTCATTTCTTCCTCATGGAGCCATTTCTATGGCACTGAGTGTTTGTTTCGTGACCCTGTAAATATTTTCTGTGTTTGTTGTTAAGCTGTCCTTTTAACTATTTACGTAATAAAAGATTTTTTCTACTTGAGCTTTGTTCAATAAAAGGAGTTGTCCATTCCTGTCTGTTCTCCCAGCACTGAGCTCTCCCCGTCCCTGGGGCATGGCGTGCTGGTGGAGCAGAGGGCTTGGGGTGAGCTCAGCTCTGGGCATAGCTTTTGGTACCCAGAATCATTTGGGTTGGAAAAAGCACTTTGTGGGGTCGTTGTGCCCTAAGGGCAGGATGCACCACTTGTCATTAACCCTTCTTGAGTGGTTCAACAGCCAGAGGGGAAGGGGTGCAGCCTTCCCTGCTCTCCTGCCCCTGAGCAGATCAGCACCCACCCTTGTGTCATCTGCAAATCTGGAGTCGTGCTGTCACCCCCAGCCAGGAGCTGCGTGCAGTGCATGGCTCTGACCAGAAACGAGGTGAGGGAGGTGCTGAGGAGCCGCAGCGTGGCCTTGTCCCCAGCAGGATGGTGACGGTGACGTGCTGCTGCCAACCGCTGTGGCAGGGCAGGCGGTGACTGGTGACAGCGCACCCGGATTGCAGCAGGCACCGCTTCTGCTTTCCCCTGGGGTGCCTGCGGGGAGCTGCTGCTCCTGCTCCCTGGGTGCTGCTGCATGGAAACCCTTCAACCAGGCCCCCTACGGGAGCGGGGCTGGGGGTCTCCCCCTCCCCAACCTTCCCCTCTTCAGCTGCTGCACCCCACCGGGGGCGATGCCTGCGGCGGGCTCAGGTGGGTGCTGCCCAGGCTCCTTCCTGCCAGTCCCTCACCAGGACGCTGCGGCTTTGCAAATCCTCCGACCACCGCCTCGGCTCTGCAGCTGAGGTTTTTCAAGCGAAAAATTCGTGGCAGTGCCCGAGTGGCTCAGCAGCAGAGCCCGAGTGCCGCAGGTTCTGCTTCTGCAAGGCACCGGCGCTGCTGCAGGTGAGCCCAGGCTGAAGTTTCGGAAACGCTCAGCCCTCCGGAGCTGGTTTTTGCTCTCGAGGGCTGTGCTCCCTCCGAACAGGCTCTCTGGGTGGGAGCACGAGCACAGCAGGATTTACAACCCCCTCTCCGTACCATGCACCCCCAGTGGGCTCTGTTCCAGCTGAGGCCGGCTGCGGGCACACTGGGACTGTCTGCGGGCACCTCGCGTGCGTTCTGCCACGGCGGGTGGGGAGGAAGCAGGCGCTGGGTGCCTTGCGGCGAGCAGCAGCTGGGGACACGGGCTCCAAATCCACCAGCACAGAGCTCGGCCACAGCCCGGGCCTCGTAAGGAGCATCAGCAGCAGTCCCCGCAGCAGGAGGGATCGGGGTCACTAATGAAGCCGGGGGAAATGAGCTGTGCTGCCTCTGCATCGCCAACAGCCTGGCAGCCCTGCAGCACTCGTGCACCTGGCTCAGCTGCCCAGGACCCTCAAACCCTCCCGGGGTCCCCAGGTCCATGAGAGCACCCTGAGAGCATCGTGCATGAGGCTGAAATAGGGGTGATGTGGGGCTGCCAGCACGCAGCTCACTGGTGGTGGCTCCTGGGCTGGCACCGAGGGACAAAGGACCTCGTGCCGTGCCACCCGCATTGCCCCACGTCCCACCCCGGTGATTTATGCACCAAGGGGGTGCTGCTGGTGCAGGAGCAGCCGCCAAACCCGGTGCCCTCCCCGTCTCCACCGGCCACCGAGCTGCCGCCGGGTGCGGGGCACCATCGATGCCACCGAGGTGCTTTGCTGGAACCCAGTCAAGTGTGGAAAGCGCCGTCAGATTTTCCACTGCCGGGCTCTGGAGAGCGTCTCCGGCGCGTCCCTGCCGAGGGGCCGTGCTATTTACAGCTCCTCGCTGCGAGGCTCGGCCGCACAGCAAACGGGGCCGTCTCTGTGGCTGCTCCGCTAACCCCGATGTCACCCCAAATGTGTCCGGAGAGCTGTGCGTGCACAAATGTTGTGTGCGCCATCGGGTCTCCATCCCAAAACGTCCTTTATGGGGTGGGGAGGAGGTGTGGGGGTGCTGAGCGCTGTGTGCAGGACTCTGCGGTCACCGACCCACCACAGGGACCCCCCCACCAAGGGGCGAGGGGGTCCCCAGGGTGAATTGCACCAACCTGGGCTCCGCTGCTCTCACTGGAAGGGGAAACTGAGGCACGGTGAAGGATGTGGCTGCCCCTTGGGCACGGCAGCGACTGGCCCAGCTGCTGCACCCTGGCCTGGGTGGGGAGGAGATGCCAGCACCGGGGAGTGAGGGGCGCTTTTTTTTTGGGGGGGGGGAGCTCACTGGAGCAAATCAGCACCTTGGCATTTGGGGTGCCCAAAGCACAGGGGATTTTCTGCTTGGGGGAAGCCTCTGCCCCCCACACCGTGCTGCATCCCGGGCTGCCGCCGTCCACCCTTTGTCCTTGGGGGCCCCCCCCCACCAGCAGAACCGAGCCCTTCCCTCCCCTCCGGGCGCCCCTGCGGCCGCTCTGCCTCTTTAAAAGGACTCCAGGCGTGGCTGCGGGGCTGTCATCCTGTCCCTGCTGGACCAGGGACCGGACAGCCCCGGACAGCCCCGGACAGCCCCGGACAGCCCCGGACAGCCGCGCTGGCACGCTGCGGGCAATCGGGGACCGCAGGCACCACGGGGACCGCAGGTACCAGGGCTGACCCTGTTGGGTTGGGGGGGTCACAAAAAGAGAGGGAGAACAAGGGATGGGGACCCCAATAGTCCTGACCCTACTGGTGTCCTTACTGGGGGAGCGAGGAGAAGCTCGGGGACATTTGGGGACATTTGTGCCACCGGTGGGCTGGCACTGGATGAACACCCTCATAGGGGATGGGGGGCTCGGTGGTGATTTGGGGAGGGCGCTGAGCCCTCCGGGGGGGGAGGCTGCGTGCCCGCTGGGGGTCCGTCCCCATGGGCACGGTGCCCCCGTTCCCCGGTGCTGACCCCCGGTCCCGCAGCGTGGCCATGGGCGAGTGGGGCTTCCTGAGCTCGCTGCTGGACGCGGTGCAGGAGCACTCGCCCATGGTGGGCCGCTTCTGGCTGGTGGTGATGCTCCTCTTCCGCATCCTGGTCCTGGCCACGGTGGGCAGCGACGTCTTCGAGGACGAGCAGGAGGAATTCGTCTGCAACACGCAGCAGCCGGGCTGCAAGCCGGTGTGCTACGACGCCGCCTTCCCCATCTCCCACTACCGCTTCCTCGTCTTCCACGTCGTGGTGCTCTCGGCGCCCGCCGCCCTCTTCGTCATCTTCGCCGTGCACCAAGCGGCCAAACCGGGGCGCGGGGGACCCCCGGGGGACCGAGCCCGTCGCCTGCAGGTTTTCTACGTGGGCAGCGTGGTGGCGCGCATCGCGGCCGAGCTGGCCTTCCTGCTGGGCCAGGCGCTGCTCTACGGCTTCAGGGTGCAGCCCCTCTTCGTCTGCCGCAGCCGGCCCTGCCCGCACCGCGTCGACTGCTTCGTCTCCCGGCCCACCGAGAAAACCGTCTTCATCCACTTCTACTTCGTGGTGGGCTTGGTCTCGGCGCTGCTCAGCCTGGCCGAGCTCGCCCACCTCCTGCGTAAGAGCCGCGAGCCCCGAGCCCCCCGCTGCCCCCGGCCAGGGGAACGGGCACCGGCCCCCGGGCAGCCGGCGGGGGTCTCGGAGGAGCCGTGCCCCCCGCCACGAGGAGCCCTGGCCGTGTAGCCTGGTTGGGGAGGGAGACGGGGCTGCCATCGCTGGCACGAGTTGGGGCCGTTCTCAGCCGTGGCTGTGGTGGGGAAGCGGCCGCACTGTGCCCACCCCCCCCGGTTCCTGTTGTGGGCGGCGGATGGGCCTCACCCGGCGGCTGCTGGAAAGAAAAACGGACAAAAAGGAAAACAAACAGGTCCCTGACACCCCCCTGCTGACCCCCCCACTCCAAATCCCAAAGTCCTGCTCCGGCCACGTGCCATGAGCGCGCCGGGGCTGGCCCCCGGCACATGGTGGGGGGGAAACAGGCACAGCTTTTTGGGTGCCGGTGGGACCCCAAAGGACGTCCCCAGCTCAAATTTTGGGGCCAGACAAGGCTAAGGAGGGCAAATTCCCCCCCCCAAACTACCCCACAGCGAGGCTACATCAGGACTGTGACACCCCCAACCCAAATCCCCTCCCCAGATGCCCCCATATCAAGAACGAGCCGGGCACTAGAATAAATAAACTTTATTCTGGGAGCCAGTCCCCCCCC